>NC_134827.1:37000806-37231747 GCF_004210375.1 Tachypleus tridentatus | reverse complement strand
TTTTAGTAGTACCATGTGAGAATATCTACTGGTTTTAGTAGTACTGTGTGAGGAATATCTACTGGTTTTAGTACTGTGTGAGGGAATATCTACTGGTTTTAGTAGTAGGAGAATATCTACTGGTTTTAGTAGTACTGTGTGAGAATATCTACTGGTTTTTATTAGTACTGTGTGAGAATATCTACTGGTTTTTTTAGTAGTACTGTGTGAGAGATATCTACTGGTTTTTTAGTAGTACTGTGTGAGAGAATATCTACTGGTTTTAGTAGTACCATGTGAGAATATCTACTGGTTTTAGTAGTACTATGTGAGGGAATATCTACTGGTTTTAGTAGTACTATGTGAGAGAATATCTACTGGTTTTAGTAGTACTGTGTGAGAATATCTACTGGTTTTAGTAGTACCGTGTGAGAATATCTACTGGTTTTTAGTACCTAGTAGTGAGAATATCTACTGGTTTTAGTAGTACTGTGTGAGAATATTCACTGGTTTTTTAGTAGTACTATGTGAGAGAATATCTACTGGTTTTAGTAGTACTGTGTGAGAATATCTACTGGTTTTAGTAGTACTGTGTGAGAATATCTACTGGTTTTAGTAGTACTGTGTGAGAATATCTACTGGTTTTTTAGTAGTATTGTGTGAGAATATCTACTGGTTTTAGTAGTACTGTGTGAGAATATCTACTGGTTTTAGTAGTACTATGTGAGGAATATCTACTGGTTTTAGTAGTACCATGTGAGAGAATATCTACTGGTTTTTAGTAGTACTGTGTGAGAATATCTACCGATTTTAGTAGTACTGTGAGAATATCTACTGGTTTTTTTAGTAGTACTGTGTGAGAATATCTACTGGTTTTTAGTAGTACTGTGTGAGAATATCTACTGGTTTTAGTAGTACCGTGTGAGAGAATATCTACTGGTTTTAGTAGTACCATGTGAGAGAATATCTACTGGTTTTAGTAGTACCTGTGTGAGAATATCTACTGGTTTTAGTAGTACTGTAGTGTGAGAGAATATCTACTGGTTTTAGTAGTACTATGTGAGAGGGAATATCTACTGGTTTTAGTAGTACTGTGTGAGAATATCTACTGGTTTTTAGTAGTACCTGTGTGAGAATATCTACTGGTTTTAGTAGTACTGTGTGAGAATATCTACTGGTTTTAGTAGTACTGTGTGAGAATATCTACTGGTTTTTAGTAGTACTGTGTCAGAATGTCTACCGGTTTTTAGTAGTACTGTGTGAGAATATCTACTGGTTTTAGTAGTACTGTGTGAGAAAATATCTACTGGTTTTTAGTAGTATTGTGTGAGAATATCTACTGGTTTTAGTAGTACTGTGTGAGAGAATATCTACTGGTTTTTAGTAGTACTGTGTGAGAATATCTACTGGTTTTAGTAGTACTGTGTGAGAAATATCTACTGGTTTTAGTAGTACTGTGTGAGAATATCTACTGGTTTTAGTAGTACCGTGTGAGAATATCTACTGGTTTTTAGTAGTACTGTGTGAGAATATCTACTGGTTTTAGTAGTACTGTGTGAGAATATCTACTGGTTTTAGTAGTACCTGTGTGAGAGAATATCTACTGGTTTTAGTAGTACTGTGTGAGAATATCTACTGGTTTTAGTAGTACTGTGTGAGAATATCTACTGGTTTTAGTAGTACTGTGTGAGAATATCTACTGGTTTTAGTAGTACCATGTGTGAGAATATCTACTGGTTTTAGTAGTACTGTGTGAGAATATCTACTGGTTTTAGTAGTACTGTGTGAGAATATCTACTGGTTTTAGTAGTACTGTGTGAGAATATCTACTGGTTTTAGTAGTACTGTGAGAGAATATCTACTGGTTTTAGTAGTACTGTGAGAGAATATCTACTGGTTTTTAGTAGTACTGTGAGAGAATATCTACTGGTTTTAGTAGTACTGTGTGAGAATATCTACTGGTTTTAGTAGTACCGTGACTACTGTTTTTTAGTAGTACTGTGTGAGAATATCTACTGGTTTTAGTAGTACCATGTGAGGGAATATCTACTGGTTTTAGTAGTACTGTGTGAGAATATCTACTGGTTTTAGTAGTACTGTGTGAGAATATCTACTGGTTTTAGTAGTACTGTGTGAGAATATCTACTGGTTTTAGTAGTATTGTGTGAGAATATCTACTGGTTTTAGTAGTACTGTGTGAGAGAATATCTACTGGTTTTAGTAGTACTGTGTGAGAATATCTACTGGTTTTAGTAGTACTGTGTGAGAATATCTACTGGTTTTAGTAGTACTGTGTGAGAATATCTACTGGTTTTAGTAGTACCTGTGTGAGAGAATATCTACTGGTTTTAGTAGTACCATGTGTGAGAATATCTACTGGTTTTAGTAGTACCATGTGAGAGAATATCTACTGGTTTTAGTAGTACTGTGTGAGAATATCTACTGGTTTTAGTAGTACTGTGTGAGAATATCTACTGGTTTTAGTAGTACCGTGTGAGAATATCTACTGGTTTTAGTAGTACTGTGTGAGAATATCTACTGGTTTTAGTAGTACCATGTGAGAATATCTACTGGTTTTAGTAGTACTGTGTGAGAATATCTACTGGTTTTAGTAGTACCATGTGAGAGATATCTACTGGTTTTAGTAGTACTGTGTGAGAATATCTACTGGTTTTAGTAGTACCGTGTGAGAGAATATCTACTGGTTTTAGTAGTACTGTGTGAGAAATATCTACTGGTTTTAGTAGTACCGTGTGAGAATATCTACTGGTTTTAGTAGTACTGTGTGAGAATATCTACTGGTTTTAGTAGTACCGTGTGAGAATATCTACTGGTTTTAGTAGTACTGTGTGAGAATATCTACTGGTTTTAGTAGTACCATGTGAGAGAATATCTACTGGTTTTAGTAGTACTGTGTGAGAAATATCTACTGGTTTTAGTAGTACTATGTGAGAATATCTACTGGTTTTAGTAGTACTGTGTGAGAAATATCTACTGGTTTTAGTAGTACTGTGTGAGAATATCTACTGGTTTTAGTAGTACTGTGAGAGAATATCTACTGGTTTTAGTAGTACTGTGTGAGAGAATATCTACTGGTTTTAGTAGTACTGTGTGAGAATATCTACTGGTTTTTAGTAGTACTGTGTGAGAATATCTACTGGTTTTAGTAGTACTGTGTGAGAGAATATCTACTGGTTTTAGTAGTACTGTGTGAGAATATCTACTGGTTTTAGTAGTACTGTGTGAGAATATCTACTGGTTTTTAGTAGTACTGTGTGAGAATATCTACTGGTTTTAGTAGTACTGTGTGAGAATATCTACTGGTTTTAGTAGTACTGTGTGAGAATATCTACTGGTTTTAGTAGTACTGTGTGAGAATATCTACTGGTTTTAGTAGTACTGTGTGAGAGAATATCTACTGGTTTTAGTAGTACTGTGTGAGAATATCTACTGGTTTTAGTAGTACTGTGTGAGAGAATATCTACTGGTTTTAGTAGTACTGTGTGAGAATATCTACTGGTTTTAGTAGTACTGTGTGAGAATATCTACTGGTTTTAGTAGTACTATGTGAGAGAATATCTACTGTGTAGTACTGTGTGAGAATATCTACTGGTTTTAGTAGTACTATGTGAGAGAATATCTACTGGTTTTTAGTAGTACTGTGTGAGAATATCTACTGGTTTTAGTAGTACTGTGTGAGAATATCTACTGGTTTTTAGTAGTACTGTGTGAGAGAATATCTACTGGTTTTAGTAGTACTGTGTGAGAATATCTACTGGTTTTAGTAGTACTATGTGAGGGAATATCTACTGGTTTTAGTAGTACTGTGTATCTACTGGTTTTAGTAGTACTGTGTGAGAATATCTACTGGTTTTAGTAGTACTGTGTGAGAATATCTACTGGTTTTAGTAGTACTGTGTGAGAATATCTACTGGTTTTAGTAGTACTGTGTGAGAATATCTACTGGTTTTAGTAGTACTGTGTGAGAATATCTACTGGTTTTTAGTAGTACTGTGTGAGAATATCTACTGGTTTTTAGTAGTACTGTGTGAGAATATCTACTGGTTTTAGTAGTACCTGTGTGAGAATATCTACTGGTTTTAGTAGTACTGTGTGAGAATATCTACTGGTTTTAGTAGTACTGTGTGAGAATATCTACTGGTTTTAGTAGTACTGTGTGAGAATATCTACTGGTTTTAGTAGTACTGTGTGAGAAATATCTACTGGTTTTAGTAGTACTGTGTGAGAATATCTACTGGTTTTAGTAGTACTGTGTGAGAATATCTACTGGTTTTAGTAGTACTGTGTGAGAATATCTACTGGTTTTAGTAGTACTGTGTGAGAGAATATCTACTGGTTTTAGTAGTACTGTGAGAGAATATCTACTGGTTTTTAGTAGTACTGTGTGAGTAGAATATCTACTGGTTTTAGTAGTACTGTGTGAGAATATCTACTGGTTTTAGTAGTACTGTGTGAGAATATCTACTGGTTTTAGTAGTACTATGTGAGAAATATCTACTGGTTTTAGTAGTACTGTGTGAGAATATCTACTGGTTTTAGTAGTACTGTGTGAGAATATCTACTGGTTTTAGTAGTACCGTGTGAGAATATCTACTGGTTTTAGTAGTACTGTGTGAGGAATATCTACTGGTTTTTTAGTAGTACTGTGTGAGGGAATATCTACTGGTTTTAGTAGTACTGTGTGAGAATATCTACTGGTTTTAGTAGTACCTGTGTGAGAATATCTACTGGTTTTAGTAGTACTGTGTGAGAATATCTACTGGTTTTAGTAGTACTGTGTGAGAATATCTACTGGTTTTTTAGTAGTACTGTGTGAGAGAATATCTACTGGTTTTAGTAGTACTGTGAGAGAATATCTACTGGTTTTAGTAGTACTGTGTGAGAATATCTACTGGTTTTAGTAGTACTGTGTGAGAATATCTACTGGTTTTAGTAGTACTGTGTGAGAATATCTACTGGTTTTAGTAGTACCATGTGAGAGAATATCTACTGGTTTTAGTAGTACTGTGTGAGAATATCTACTGGTTTTTAGTAGTACTGTGTGAGAATATCTACTGGTTTTAGTAGTACTGTGTGAGAATATCTACTGGTTTTTTTAGTAGTACTGTGTGAGAATATCTACTGGTTTTAGTAGTACTGTGTGAGAATATCTACTGGTTTTAGTAGTACTGTGTGAGAGAATATCTACTGGTTTTAGTAGTACTGTGTGAGAATATCTACTGGTTTTTAGTAGTACTGTGTGAGAGAATATCTACTGGTTTTAGTAGTACTGTGAGAGAATATCTACTGGTTTTAGTAGTACTGTGAGAGAATATCTACTGGTTTTAGTAGTACTGTGTGAGAATATCTACTGGTTTTAGTAGTACTGTGTGAGAATATCTACTGGTTTTAGTAGTACTGTGTGAGAATATCTACTGGTTTTAGTAGTACTGTGTGAGAATATCTACTGGTTTTAGTAGTACTGTGTGAGAATATCTACTGGTTTTAGTAGTACTGTGTGAGAATATCTACTGGTTTTAGTAGTACTGTGTGAGAATATCTACTGGTTTTAGTAGTACTATGTGAGAGAATATCTACTGGTTTTAGTAGTACTGTGTGAGAATATCTACTGGTTTTAGTAGTACTGTGTGAGAATATCTACTGGTTTTAGTAGTACTGTGTGAGAATATCTACTGGTTTTAGTAGTACTGTGTGAGAATATCTACTGGTTTTAGTAGTAGTGTGAGAATATCTACTGGTTTTAGTAGTACTGTGTGAGAATATCTACTGTATCTACTGGTTTTTAGTAGTACTGTGTGAGAATATCTACTGGTTTTAGTAGTACTGTGTGAGAATATCTACTGGTTTTAGTAGTACTGTGTGAGAATATCTACTGGTTTTAGTAGTACTGTGTGAGAATATCTACTGGTTTTAGTAGTACTGTGTGAGAATATCTACTGGTTTTAGTAGTACTGTGTGAGAATATCTACTGGTTTTAGTAGTACTGTGTGAGAATATCTACTGGTTTTAGTAGTACTGTGTGAGAGAATATCTACTGGTTTTAGTAGTACTGTGTGAGAATATCTACTGGTTTTAGTAGTACCGTGTGAGAATATCTACTGGTTTTAGTAGTACTGTGTGAGAATATCTACTGGTTTTAGTAGTACTGTGTGAGAATATCTACTGGTTTTAGTAGTACTGTGTGAGAATATCTACTGGTTTTAGTAGTACTGTGTGAGAATATCTACTGGTTTTAGTAGTACTGTGTGAGAGAATATCTACTGGTTTTAGTAGTACTGTGTGAGAATATCTACTGGTTTTAGTAGTACTATGTGAGGGAATATCTACTGGTTTTAGTAGTACTGTGTGAGAATATCTACTGGTTTTAGTAGTACTGTGTGAGAGAATATCTACTGGTTTTAGTAGTACTGTGTGAGAATATCTACTGGTTTTAGTAGTACTGTGTGAGAATATCTACTGGTTTTAGTAGTACTGTGTGAGAATATCTACTGGTTTTAGTAGTACTGTGTGAGAATATCTACTGGTTTTTTTTAGTAGTACCTGTGAGAGAATATCTACTGGTTTTAGTAGTACTGTGTGAGAATATCTACTGGTTTTAGTAGTACTGTGTGAGAATATCTACTGGTTTTAGTAGTACTGTGTGAGAATATCTACTGGTTTTAGTAGTACTACTGGTTTTAGAGTACTGTGAATATCTACTGGTTTTAGTAGTACTGTGTGAGAGAATATCTACTGGTTTTAGTAGTACTGTGTGAGAATATCTACTGGTTTTAGTAGTACTGTGTGAGAATATCTACTGGTTTTAGTAGTACTGTGTGAGAATATCTACTGGTTTTTAGTAGTACTGTGTGAGAATATCTACTGGTTTTAGTAGTACTGTGTGAGAATATCTACTGGTTTTAGTAGTATATATCTACTGGTTTTAGTAGTACTGTGTGAGAGAATATCTACTGGTTTTTTAGTAGTACTGTGTGAGAATATCTACTGTTTTAGTAGTACTGTGTGAGAATATCTACTGGTTTTTAGTAGTACTGTGAGAATATCTACTGGTTTTAGTAGTACTGTGTGAGAATATCTACTGGTTTTTAGTAGTACTGTGTGAGAGAATATCTACTGGTTTTTAGTAGTACTGTGTGAGAGAATATTTACTGGGTTTTAGTAGTACTGTGTGAGAATATCTACTGGTTTTAGTAGTACTGTGTGAGAAATATCTACTGGTTTTAGTAGTACTGTGTGAGAAATATCTACTGGTTTTAGTAGTACTGTGTGAGAATATCTACTGGTTTTAGTAGTACTGTGTGAGAGAATATCTACTGGTTTTAGTAGTACTGTGTGAGAATATCTACTGGTTTTTAGTAGTACTGTGTGAGAATATCTACTGGTTTTAGTAGTACTGTGTGAGAATATCTACTGGTTTTAGTAGTACTGTGTGAGAATATCTAGTGGTTCTTAGTAGTACTGTGTGAGAATATCTACTGGTTTTTAGTAGTACTCTGTGAGAATATCTACTGGTTTTAGTAGTACTGTGTGAGAGAATATCTACTGGTTTTAGTAGTACTGTGTGAAATATCTACTGGTTTTAGTAGTACTGTGTGAGAATATCTACTGGTTTTAGTAGTACTATGTGAGGGAATATCTACTGGTTTTAGTAGTACTGTGAGAGAATATCTACTGGTTTTAGTAGTACTGTGTGAGAATATCTACTGGTTTTAGTAGTACTGTGTGAGAATATCTACTGGTTTTAGTAGTACTGTGTGAGAATATCTACTGGTTTTAGTAGTACTATGTGAGAATATCTACTGGTTTTAGTAGTACTGTGTGAGAATATCTACTGGTTTTAGTAGTACTGTGTGAGAATATCTACTGGTTTTAGTAGTACTGTGTGAGAATATCTACTGGTTTTAGTAGTACTGTGTGAGAATATCTACTGGTTTTAGTAGTACTGTGTGAGAATATCTACTGGTTTTAGTAGTACTGTGTGAGAATATCTACTGGTTTTAGTAGTACTGTGTGAGAGAATATCTACTGGTTTTAGTAGTACTGTGTGAGAGAATATCTACTGGTTTTTTAGTAGTACTGTGTGAGAATATCTACTGGTTTTAAGTAGTACTGTGTGAGAATATCTACTGGTTTTTAGTAGTACTGTGTGAGAATATCTACTGGTTTTTAGTAGTACTGTGTGAGAATATCTACTGGTTTTAGTAGTACTGTGTGAGAATATCTACTGGTTTTAGTAGTACTGTGTGAGAATATCTACTGGTTTTAGTAGTACTGTGTGAGAGAATATCTACTGGTTTTAGTAGTACTGTGTGAGAATATCTACTGGTTTTTAGTAGTACTGTGTGAGAGAATATCTAGTTTTTTTATTAGTACTGTGTGAGAATATCTACTGGTTTTAGTAGTACTGTGTGAGAGAATATCTACTGGTTTTAGTAGTACTATGTGAGAGAATATCTACTGGTTTTTAGTAGTACTGTGTGAGAATATCTACTGGTTTTAGTAGTACTATGTGAGAGAATATCTACTGGTTTTTAGTAGTACTGTGTGAGAATATCTACTGGTTTTAGTAGTACTGTGTGAGAGAATAACTACTGGTTTTTAGTAGTACCATGTAAGAATATCTACTGGTTTTAGTAGTACCGTACTGGTGTAGAGAATATCTACTGGTTTTAGTAGTACTGTGTGAGGGAATATCTACTGGTTTTAGTAGTACTGTGTGAGAATATCTACTGGTTTTTAGTAGTACTGTGTGAGAAATATCTACTGGTTTTAGTAGTACTGTGTGAGAATATCTACTGGTTTTAGTAGTACTGTGTGAGGAATATCTACTGGTTTTAGTAGTACTGTGTGAGAATATCTACTGGTTTTTAGTAGTATTGTGTGAGAATATCTACTGGTATTTAGTAGTACTGTGTGAGAGAATATCTACTGGTTTTAGTAGTACTATGTGAGAGAATATCTACTGTTTTTAGTAGTACTGTGTGAGAATATCTACTGGTTTTAGTAGTACTGTGTGAGAATATCTACTGGTTTTAGTAGTACTGTGTGAGAATATCTACTGGTTTTAGTAGTACTGTGTGAGAATATCTACTGGTTTTAGTAGTACTACGTGAGAATATCTACTGGTTTTAGTAGTACTGTGTGAGAATATCTACTGGTTTTAGTAGTACTGTGTGAGAATATCTACTGGTTTTTAGTAGTACTGTGTGAGAATATCTACTGGTTTTTAGTAGTACTGTGTGAGAATATCTACTGGTTTTAGTAGTACTGTGTGAGAATATCTACTGGTTTTTAGTAGTACTGTGTGAGAATATCTACTGGTTTTAGTAGTACTGTGTGAGAATATCTACTGGTTTTAGTAGTACTGTGTGAGAATATCTACTGGTTTTAGTAGTACCATGTGAGAATATCTACTGGTTTTAGTAGTACTGTGTGAGAAATATCTACTGGTTTTAGTAGTACCATGTGAGAGAATATCTACTGGTTTTAGTAGTACTGTGTGAGAATATCTACTGGTTTTAGTAGTACTGTGTGAGAATATCTACTGGTTTTAGTAGTACTGTGTGAGAATATCTACTGGTTTTAGTAGTACTGTGTGAGAATATCTACTGGTTTTAGTAGTACCGTGAGAGAATATCTACTGGTTTTAGTAGTACTGTGTGAGAATATCTACTGGTTTTAGTAGTACTGTGTGAGAGAATATCTACTGGTTTTAGTAGTACTGTGTGAGAATATCTACTGGTTTTAGTAGTACTGTGTGAGAATATATCTACTGGTTTTAGTAGTACTGTGTGAGAATATCTACTGGTTTTAGTAGTACCTGTGTGAGAATATCTACTGTTTTAGTAGTACCATGTGAGAGAATATCTACTGGTTTTAGTAGTACTGTGTGAGAATATCTACTGGTTTTAGTAGTACTGTGTGAGAATATCTACTGGTTTTAGTAGTACTGTGTGAGAATATCTACTGGTTTTAGTAGTACTGTGTGAGAGAATATCTACTGGTTTTAGTAGTACTGTGTGAGAATATCTACTGGTTTTTAGTAGTACTGTGTGAGAATATCTACTGGTTTTAGTAGTACTGTGTGAGAATATCTACTGGTTTTAGTAGTACTGTGTGAGAATATCTACTGGTTTTAGTAGTACTGTGTGAGAATATCTACTGGTTTTAGTAGTACTGTGAGAATATCTACTGGTTTTAGTAGTACTGTGTGAGAATATCTACTGGTTTTAGTAGTACTGTGTGAGAATATCTACTGGTTTTAGTAGTACTGTGTGAGAATATCTACTGGTTTTAGTAGTACTGTGTGAGAATATCTACTGGTTTTAGTAGTACTGTGTGAGAATATCTACTGGTTTTAGTAGTACTGTGTGAGAATATCTACTGGTTTTAGTAGTACTGTGTGAGGAATATCTACTGGTTTTAGTAGTACTGTGTGAGAATATCTACTGGTTTTAGTAGTACTGTGTGAGAATATCTACTGGTTTTAGTAGTACTGTGTGAGAATATCTACTGGTTTTTAGTAGTACTGTGTGAGAATATCTACTGGTTTTAGTAGTACTGTGTGAGAGAATATCTACTGGTTTTAGTAGTACTGTGTGAGAATATCTACTGGTTTTAGTAGTACTGTGTGAGAATATCTACTGGTTTTAGTAGTACTGTGTGAGAATATCTACTGGTTTTAGTAGTACTGTGTGAGAGAATATCTACTGGTTTTAGTAGTACTGTGTGAGAATATCTACTGGTTTTAGTAGTACTGTGTGAGAGAATATCTACTGGTTTTAGTAGTACTGTGTGAGAGAATATCTACTGGTTTTAGTAGTATATGTGTGAGAATATCTACTGGTTTTAGTAGTACTGTGTGAGAATATCTACTGGTTTTAGTAGTACTATGTGAGAGAATATCTACTGGTTTTAGTAGTACTGTGTGAGAATATCTACTGGTTTTAGTAGTACTGTGTGAGAATATCTACTGGTTTTAGTAGTACTGTGTGAGAATATCTACTGGTTTTAGTAGTACTGTGTGAGAATATCTACTGGTTTTAGTAGTACTGTGTGAGAATATCTACTGGTTTTAGTAGTACTGTGTGAGAATATCTACTGGTTTTAGTAGTACTGTGTGAGAATATCTACTGGTTTTAGTAGTACTGTGTGAGAATATCTACTGGTTTTAGTAGTACTGTGAGAGAATATCTACTGGTTTTAGTAGTACTGTGTGAGAATATCTACTGGTTTTTAGTAGAATACTACTGTGTGAGAGAATATCTACTGGTTTTAGTAGTACTGTGTGAGAATATCTACTGGTTTTAGTAGTACTGTGTGAGGGAATATCTACTGGTTTTAGTAGTACTGTGTGAGAATATCTACTGGTTTTAGTAGTACTGTGTGAGAATATCTACTGGTTTTTAGTAGTACTGTGTGAGAATATCTACTGGTTTTAGTAGTACTGTGTGAGAATATCTACTGGTTTTAGTAGTACTGTGTGAGAGAATATCTACTGGTTTTAGTAGTACTGTGTGAGAATATCTACTGGTTTTAGTAGTACTGTGTGAGAGAATATCTACTGGTTTTAGTAGTACTGTGTGAGAGAATATCTACTGGTTTTTAGTAGTACTGTGTGAGAATATCTACTGGTTTTAGTAGTACTGTGTGAGAATATCTACTGGTTTTAGTAGTACTGTGTGAGAATATCTACTGGTTTTAGTAGAGAGAATATCTACTGGTTTTAGTAGTACTGTGTGAGAATATCTACTGTTTTAGTAGTACTGTGTGAGAATATCTACTGGTTTTAGTAGTACTGTGTGAGAATATCTACTGGTTTTAGTAGTACCATGTGATGAGAATATCTACTGGTTTTAGTAGTACTGTGTGAGAATATCTACTGGTTTTAGTAGTACCATGTGTGAGAATATCTACTGGTTTTAGTAGTACTGTGTGAGAATATCTACTGGTTTTAGTAGTACTGTGTGAGAATATCTACTGGTTTTAGTAGTACTGTGTGAGAATATCTACTGGTTTTAGTAGTACTGTGTGAGAATATCTACTGGTTTTAGTAGTACTGTGTGAGAATATCTACTGGTTTTAGTAGTACTGTGTGAGAGAATATCTACTGGTTTTAGTAGTACTGTGTGAGAATATCTACTGGTTTTAGTAGTACTGTGTGAGAGAATATCTACTGGTTTTAGTAGTACTGTGTGAGAATATCTACTGGTTTTAGTAGTACTGTGTGAGAGAATATCTACTGGTTTTAGTAGTACTGTGTGAGAATATCTACTGGTTTTAGTAGTACTATGTGAGAATATCTACTGGTTTTTAGTAGTACTGTGAGAGAATATCTACTGGTTTTAGTAGTACTGTATCTACTGGTTTTAGTAGTACTGTGTGAGAATATCTACTGGTTTTAGTAGTACTGTGTGAGAATATCTACTGGTTTTAGTAGTACTGTGTGAGAATATCTACTGGTTTTAGTAGTACTGTGAGAGAATATCTACTGGTTTTAGTAGTACTGTGTGAGAATATCTACTGGTTTTAGTAGTACTGTGTGAGAATATCTACTGGTTTTAGTAGTACTGTGTGAGAATATCTACTGGTTTTAGTAGTACTGTGTGAGAGAATATCTACTGGTTTTAGTAGTACTATGTGAGAATATCTACTGGTTTTAGTAGTACTGTGTGAGAAATATCTACTGGTTTTAGTAGTACTGTGTGAGAATATCTACTGGTTTTAGTAGTACTGTGTGAGAATATCTACTGGTTTTAGTAGTACTGTGTGAGAGAATATCTACTGGTTTTAGTAGTACTGTGTGAGAGAATATCTACTGGTTTTAGTAGTACTGTGAGAGAATATCTACTGGTTTTAGTAGTACTGTGTGAGAATATCTACTGGTTTTAGTAGTACTGTGTGAGAATATCTACTGGTTTTAGTAGTACTGTGTGAGAATATCTACTGGTTTTAGTAGTACTATGTGAGAATATCTACTGGTTTTAGTAGTACTGTGTGAGAATATCTACTGGTTTTAGTAGTACTGTGTGAGAATATCTACTGGTTTTAGTAGTACTGTGTGAGAGAATATCTACTGGTTTTAGTAGTACTGTGTGAGAGAATATCTACTGGTTTTAGTAGTACTGTGTGAGAATATCTACTGGTTTTAGTAGTACTGTGTGAGAATATCTACTGGTTTTAGTAGTACTGTGTGAGAATATCTACTGGTTTTAGTAGTACTGTGTGAGAATATCTACTGGTTTTAGTAGTACTATGTGAGAGAATATCTACTGGTTTTAGTAGTACTGTGTGAGAATATCTACTGGTTTTAGTAGTACTGTGTGAGAATATCTACTGGTTTTAGTAGTACTGTGTGAGAATATCTACTGGTTTTAGTAGTACTGTGTGAGAATATCTACTGGTTTTAGTAGTACTGTGTGAGAATATCTACTGGTTTTAGTAGTACTGTGTGAGAATATCTACTGGTTTTAGTAGTACTGTGTGAGAATATCTACTGGTTTTAGTAGTACTGTGTGAGAATATCTACTGGTTTTAGTAGTAGTAGTACTACTGTGAGAATATCTACTGGTTTTAGTAGTACTGTGTGAGAAATATCTACTGGTTTTAGTAGTACTGTGTGAGAATATCTACTGGTTTTTTAGTAGTACTGTGTGAGAATATCTACTGGTTTTAGTAGTACTGTGTGAGAATAGTACTGTGTGAGAATATCTACTGGTTTTAGTAGTACTGTGTGAGAATATCTACTGGTTTTAGTAGTACTGTGTGAGAATATCTACTGGTTTTAGTAGTACTGTGTGAGAATATCTACTGGTTTTAGTAGTACTGTGTGAGAATATCTACTGGTTTTAGTAGTACTGTGTGAGAATATCTACTGGTTTTAGTAGTACTGTGTGAGAATATCTACTGGTTTTTAGTAGTACTGTGTGAGAGAATATCTACTGGTTTTAGTAGTACTGTGTGAGAATATCTACTGGTTTTAGTAGTACTGTGTGAGAATATCTACTGGTTTTAGTAGTACTATGTGAGAGAATATCTACTGAGTAGTACTGTGTGAGAATATCTACTGGTTTTAGTAGTACTGTGTGAGGGAATATCTACTGGTTTTAGTAGTACTGTGTGAGAATATCTACTGGTTTTAGTAGTACTGTGTGAGAATATCTACTGGTTTTAGTAGTACTGTGTGAGAGAATATCTACTGGTTTTAGTAGTACTGTGTGAGAGAATATCTACTGGTTTTAGTAGTACTGTGTGAGAATATCTACTGGTTTTAGTAGTACTGTGTGAGAGAATATCTACTGGTTTTAGTAGTACTGTGTGAGAATATCTACTGGTTTTAGTAGTACTGTGTGAGAATATCTACTGGTTTTAGTAGTACTGTGTGAGAGAATATCTACTGGTTTTAGTAGTACTGTGTGAGAGAATATCTACTGGTTTTAGTAGTACTGTGTGAGAGAATATCTACTGGTTTTAGTAGTACTGTGTGAGAGAATATCTACTGGTTTTAGTAGTACTGTGTGAGAATATCTACTGGTTTTAGTAGTACTGTGTGAGAATATCTACTGGTTTTAGTAGTACTGTGTGAGAAATATCTACTGGTTTTAGTAGTACTGTGTGAGAATATCTACTGGTTTTTAGTAGTACTGTGTGAGAATATCTACTGGTTTTTTTACCTGTGAGAATAGTAGTACTGTGTGAGAATATCTACTGGTTTTAGTAGTACCTGTGTGAGAATATCTACTGGTTTTAGTAGTACTGTGTGAGAATATCTACTGGTTTTAGTAGTACTGTGTGAGAATATCTACTGGTTTTAGTAGTACTGTGTGAGAATATCTACTGGTTTTAGTAGTACTGTGTGAGAATATCTACTGGTTTTAGTAGTACTATGTGAGAAATATCTACTGGTTTTAGTAGTACTATGTGAGAAATATCTACTGGTTTTAGTAGTACTGTGTGAGAATATCTACTGGTTTTAGTAGTACTGTGTGAGAATATCTACTGGTTTTAGTAGTACTGTGTGAGAATATCTACTGGTTTTTAGTAGTACTGTGTGAGAATATCTACTGGTTTTTTAGTAGTACTGTGTGAGAATATCTACTGGTTTTTTATTAGTACTGTGTGAGAATATCTACTGGTTTTTAGTAGTACTGTGTGAGAATATCTACTGGTTTTTAGTAGTACTGTGTGAGAATATCTACTGGTTTTTAGTAGTACTGTGTGAGAATATCTACTGGTTTTTTAGTACTGTGTGAGAATATCTACTGGTTTTAGTAGTACTGTGTGAGAATATCTACTGGTTTTAGTAGTACTATGTGAGGGAATATCTACTGGTTTTAGTAGTACTGTGTGAGAATATCTACTGGTTTTTAGTAGTACTGTGTGAGAATATCTACTGGTTTTAGTAGTACTGTGTGAGGGAATATCTATTGGTTTTAGTAGTACTATGTGAGAGAATATCTACTGGTTTTTAGTAGTACTGTGTGAGAATATCTACTGGTTTTAGTAGTACTGTGTGAGAATATCTAGTGGTTTTTAGTAGTATTCTGTGAGAATATCTACTGGTTTTAGTAGTACTGTGTGAGAATATCTACTGGTTTTAGTAGTATTGTGTGAGAATATCTACTGGTTTTAGTAGTACTGTGTGAGAATATCTACTGGATTTTAGTAATACTGTGTGAGAGAATATCTACTGGATTTTAGTAGTACTATGTGAGGGAATATCTACTGGTTTTAGTAGTACTGTGAGAGAATATCTACTGGTTTTAGTAGTACTGTGTGAGAATATCTACTGGTTTTAGTAGTACTGTGTGAGGGAATATCTACTGGTTTTTAGTAGTACTGTGTGAGAATATCTACTGGTTTTTAGTAGTACTGTGTGAGAGAATATCTAGTTTTTTTATTAGTACTGTGTGAGAATATCTACAGGTTTATAGTAGTACTGTGTGAGAGAATATCTACTGGTTTTAGTAGTACTGTGTGAGAGAATATCTACTGGTTTTTTAGTAGTACTGTGTGAGAGAATATCTACTGGTTTTAGTAGTACTGTGTGAGAGAATATCTACTGGTTTTAGTAGTACTGTGTGAGAATATCTACTGTTTTAGTAGTACTATGTGAGAATATCTACTGGTTTTAGTAGTACTATGTGAGAATATCTACTGGTTTTAGTAGTACTATGTGAGAATATCTACTGGTTTTAGTAGTACTGTGTGAGAATATCTACTGGTTTTAGTAGTACTGTGTGAGGGAATATCTACTGGTTTTAGTAGTACTGTGTGAGGGAATATCTACTGGTTTTAGTAGTACTGTGTGAGAATATCTACTGGTTTTAGTAGTACTGTGTGAGAATATCTACTGGTTTTAGTAGTACTGTGTGAGGGAATATCTACTGGTTTTAGTAGTACTATGTGAGAGAATATCTACTGGTTTTAGTAGTACTGTGTGAGAGAATATCTACTGGTTTTAGTAGTACTGTGTGATAGAATATCTACTGGTTTTTAGTAGTACTGTGTGATAGAATATCTACTGGTTTTTAGTAGTACTGTGTGAGAGAATATCTACTGGTTTTTAGTAGTAGTACTGTGTGATAGAATATCTACTGGTTTTAGTAGTACTGTGTGAGAGAATATCTACTGGTTTTTAGTAGTACTGTGTGAGAATATCTACTGGTTTTAGTAGTATTGTGTGAGAGAATATCTACTGGTTTTTAGTAGTACTGTGTGAGAATATCTACTGGTTTTTAGTAGTACTGTGTGAGAATATCTACTGGTTTTAGTAGTACTGTGTGAGAGAATATCTACTGGTTTTTAGTAGTACTATTTGATAGAATATCTACTGGTTTTAGTAGTACTGTGTGAGAGAATATCTACTGGTTTTTAGTAGTACTGTGTGAGAGAATATCTACTGGTTTTAGTAGTACTGTGTGAGAGAATATCTACTGGTTTTAGTAGTACTGTGTGATAGAATATCTACTGGTTTTAGTAGTACTGTGTGAGAATATCTACTGTTTTAGTAGTACTGTGTGAGAATATCTACTGGTTTTAGTAGTACTATGTGAGAATATCTACTGGTTTTAGTAGTACTATGTGAGGTAAGATCTACTGGTTTTTAGTAGTACTGTGTGAGAATATCTACTCGTTTTAGTAGTACTGTGTGAGAATATCTACTGGTTTTAGTAGTACTGTGTGAGAATATCTACTGGATTTTAGTAGTACTGTGTGAGGGAATATCTAATGGTTTTAGTAGTACTGTGTGAGGAATATCTACTGGTTTTTAGTAGTACTGTGTGAGAATATCTACTCGTTTTTAGTAGTATTGTGTGAGAATATCTACTGGTTTTAGTAGTACTGTGTGAGAATATCTACTGGTTTTAGTAGTACTGTGTGAGAGAATATCTACTGGTTTTTTAGTAGTACTGTGTGAGAATATCTACTGGTTTTTAGTAGTACTGTGTGAGAATATCTACTGGTTTTTTTAGTACTGTGTGATTATATCTACTGGTTTTTTATTAGTAATGTGTGAGAATATCTACTGGTTTTTAGTAGTACTGTGTGAGAATATCTACTGGTTTTTAGTAGTACTGTGTGAGAGAATATCTAGTTTTTTTATTAGTACTGTGTGAGAATATCTACAGGTTTATAGTAGTACTGTGTGAGAGAATATCTACTGGTTTTTAGTAGTACTATGTGAGAATATCTATTTGTTTCTAGTAGTAGTGTGTGAGAGAATATCTACTGGTTTTTAGTAGTACTATGTGAGAGAATATCTACTGTTTTTTTATTAGTACTGTGTGAGAATATCTACAGGTTTTTATTTGTACTATGTGAGGGAATATCTACTCGTTTTTAGTAGTATTGTGTGAGAATATCTACTGGTTTTAGTAGTACTGTGTGAGAGAATAACTACTGGTTTTTAGTAGTACATGTAAGAATATCTACTGGTTTTTAGTAGTACTGTGTGAGGATATCTACAGGTTTTTAGTAGTATTATTGAGGGAATATCTACTGGTTTTAGTAGTACTGTGTGAGAATATCTACTGGTTTTAGTAGTACTGTGTGAGAATATCTACTGGTTTTTAGTAGTATTGTGTGAGAATATCTACTGGTATTTAGTAGTACTGTGTGAGAGAATATCTACTGGTTTTTAGTAGTACTATGTGATAGAATATCTACAGGTTTTTATTTGTACTATGTGAAGGAATATCTACTCGTTTTTAGTAGTATTGTGAGAGAATATCTACTGGTTTTTAGTGGTACTGTGTGAGATAATAACTACTGGTTTTTAGTAGTACTGTGTGAGAATATCTACTGGTTTTAGTAGTACTATGTGAGAATATCTACTGGTTTTTAGTAGTACTGTGTGAGAATATCTACTGGTTTTTAGTAGTACTGTGTGAGAATATCTACTGGTTTTTATTAGTACTGTGTGAGAATATCTACTGGTTTTTAGTAGTATTGTGTGAGAATATCTACTGGTATTTAGTAGTACTGTGTGAGAATATCTACTGGTTTTAGTAGTACTGTGTGAGAATATCTACTGGTTTTAGTAGTACTGTGTGAGAATATCTACTGGTTTTAGTAGTACTGTGTGAGAATATCTACTGGTTTTAGTAGTACTATGTGAGGAATATCTACTGGTTTTAGTAGTACTATGTGAGGGAATATCTACTGGTTTTAGTAGTACTATGTGAGAGAATATCTACTGTGTTTTAGTAGTACTGTGTGAGAATATCTACTGGTTTTAGTAGTACTGTGTGAGAAATATCTACTGGTTTTAGTAGTACTGTGTGAGAATATCTACTGGTTTTTTTAGTACTGTGTGAGAATATCTACTGGTTTTTAGTAGTACTGTGTGAGAATATCTACTGGTTTTTAGTAGTACTGTGTGAGAATATCTACCGATTTTTTATTAGTACTGTGTGAGAATATCTACTGGTTTTTTTAGTACTGTGTGATTATATCTACTGGTTTTAGTAGTACTGTGTGAGAATATCTACTGGTTTTAGTAGTACTGTGTGAGAATATCTACTGGTTTTAGTAGTACTATGTGAGAAATATCTACTGGTTTTAGTAGTACTGTGTGAGAATATCTACTGGTTTTAGTAGTACTGTGTGAGAATATCTACTGGTTTTAGTAGTACTGTGAGAGAATATCTACTGGTTTTAGTAGTACTGTGTGAGAATATCTACTGGTTTTAGTAGTACTGTGTGAGAATATCTACTGGTTTTAGTAGTACTATGTGAGAATATCTACTGGTTTTAGTAGTACTGTGTGAGAATATCTACTGGTTTTAGTAGTACTGTGTGAGAATATCTACTGGTTTTAGTAGTACTGTGTGAGAGATATCTACTGGTTTTAGTAGTACTGTGTGAGAATATCTACTGGTTTTAGTAGTACTGTGTGAGGGAATATCTACTGGTTTTAGTAGTACTGTGTGAGGGAATATCTACTGGTTTTAGTAGTACTGTGTGAGAAATATCTACTGGTTTTTAGTAGTACTGTGTGAGAATATCTACTGGTTTTAGTAGTACTGTGTGAGAGAATATCTACTGGTTTTAGTAGTACTGTGTGAGAATATCTACTGGTTTTAGTAGTACTGTGTGTGAGAATATCTACTGGTTTTAGTAGTACTGTGTGAGAATATCTACTGGTTTTAGTAGTACTGTGTGAGAGAATATCTACTGGTTTTAGTAGTACTGTGTGAGAGAATATCTACTGGTTTTAGTAGTACTGTGTGAGAGAATATCTACTGGTTTTAGTAGTACTGTGTGAGAGAATATCTACTGGTTTTAGTAGTACTGTGTGAGAGAATATCTACTGGTTTTAGTAGTACTGTGTGAGAGAATATCTACTGGTTTTAGTAGTACTGTGTGTGAGAATATCTACTGGTTTTAGTAGTACTGTGTGAGAATATCTACTGGTTTTAGTAGTACTGTGTGAGAATATCTACTGGTTTTAGTAGTACTGTGTGAGGGAATATCTACTGGTTTTAGTAGTACTGTGTGAGAAATATCTACTGGTTTTAGTAGTACTGTGTGAGAATATCTACTGGTTTTAGTAGTACTGTGTGAGAATATCTACTGGTTTTAGTAGTTTAGTAGTACTGTGTGAGGGAATATCTACTGGTTTTAGTAGTACTATGTGAGAGAATATCTACTGGTTTTAGTAGTACTGTGAGAGAATATCTACTGGTTTTAGTAGTACTGTGTGATAGAATATCTACTGGTTTTAGTAGTACTGTGTGATAGAATATCTACTGGTTTTTAGTAGTACTGTGTGAGAGAATATCTACTGGTTTTAGTAGTACTGTGTGAGAGAATATCTACTGGTTTTAGTAGTACTGTGTGATAGAATATCTACTGGTTTTAGTAGTACTGTGTGAGAGAATATCTACTGGTTTTAGTAGTACTGTGTGAGAGAATATCTACTGGTTTTAGTAGTACTGTGTGATAGAATATCTACTGGTTTTAGTAGTACTGTGAGAGAATATCTACTGGTTTTAGTAGTACTGTGTGATAGAATATCTACTGGTTTTAGTAGTACTGTGTGATAGAATATCTACTGGTTTTAGTAGTACTGTGTGAGAGAATATCTACTGGTTTTAGTAGTACTGTGTGAGAGAATATCTACTGGTTTTTAGTAGTACTGTGTGAGAGAATATCTACTGGTTTTAGTAGTACTGTGTGAGAGAATATCTACTGGTTTTAGTAGTACTGTGTGAGAAATATCTACTGGTTTTAGTAGTACTATGTGAGAGAATATCTACTGGTTTTAGTAGTACTGTGTGAGAATATCTACTGGTTTTAGTAGTACTGTGTGAGAATATCTACTGGTTTTAGTAGTACTGTGTGAGAATATCTACTGGTTTTAGTAGTACTGTGTGAGAATATCTACTGGTTTTAGTAGTACTGTGTGAGAATATCTACTGGTTTTAGTAGTACTGTGTGAGAAATATCTACTGGTTTTAGTAGTACTGTGTGAGGAATATCTACTGGTTTTAGTAGTACTGTGTGAGAATATCTACTGGTTTTAGTAGTACTGTGTGAGAATATCTACTGGTTTTAGTAGTACTGTGTGAGAATATCTATTGGTTTTAGTAGTACTGTGTGAGAGAATATCTACTGGTTTTTAGTAGTACTGTGTGAGAATATCTACTGGTTTTAGTAGTACTGTGTGAGAATATCTACTGGTTTTAGTAGTACTGTGTGAGAATATCTACTGGTTTTTTTAGTAGTACTGTGTGAGAATATCTACTGGTTTTAGTAGTACTGTGTGAGAATATCTACTGGTTTTAGTAGTACTGTGTGAGAATATCTACTGGTTTTTAGTAGTACTGTGTGAGAATATCTACTGGTTTTAGTAGTACTGTGTGAGAGAATATCTACTGGTTTTAGTAGTACTGTGTGAGAATATCTACTGGTTTTAGTAGTACTGTGTGAGAATATCTACTGGTTTTAGTAGTACTGTGTGAGAGAATATCTACTGGTTTTTTAGTAGTACTGTGTGAGAATATCTACTGGTTTTTAGTAGTACTGTGTGAGAGAATATCTACTGGTTTTAGTAGTATGTGTGAGAATATCTACTGGTTTTAGTAGTACTGTGTGAGAGAATATCTACTGGTTTTAGTAGTACTGTGTGAGAATATCTACTGGTTTTAGTAGTACTGTGTGAGAATATCTACTGGTTTTAGTAGTACTGTGTGAGAGAATATCTACTGGTTTTAGTAGTACTGTGTGAGAATATCTACTGGTTTTAGTAGTACTGTGTGAGAATATCTACTGGTTTTAGTAGTACTGTGTGAGAATATCTACTGGTTTTAGTAGTACTGTGTGAGAGAATATCTACTGGTTTTAGTAGTACTGTGAGAGAATATCTACTGGTTTTAGTAGTACTGTGTGAGAATATCTACTGGTTTTAGTAGTACTGTGTGAGAAATATCTACTGGTTTTAGTAGTACTGTGTGAGATGTGTGAGAATATCTACTGGTTTTAGTAGTACTGTGTGAGAATATCTACTGGTTTTTAGTAGTACTGTGTGAGAATATCTACTGGTTTTAGTAGTACTGTGTGAGAATATCTACTGGTTTTTAGTAGTACTGTGTGAGAATATCTACTGGTTTTTAGTAGTACTGTGTGAGAATATCTACTGGTTTTTAGTAGTACTGTGTGAGAATATCTACTGGTTTTAGTAGTACTGTGTGAGAATATCTACTGGTTTTAGTAGTACTGTGTGAGAATATCTACTGGTTTTTTAGTAGTACTGTGTGAGAATATCTACTGGTTTTAGTAGTACTGTGTGAGAAATATCTACTGGTTTTAGTAGTACTGTGTGAGAATATCTACTGGTTTTTAGTAGTACTATGTGAGGGAATATCTAATGGTTTTAGTAGTACTATGTGAGAGAATATCTACTGGTTTTAGTAGTACTGTGTGAGAATATCTACTGGTTTTTAGTAGTACTATGTGAGGGAATATCTACTGGTTTTTAGTAGTATTGTGTGAGAATATCTACTGGTTTTAGTAGTACTGTGTGAGAATATCTACTGGATTTTAGTAATACTGTGTGAGAGAATATCTACTGGTTTTAGTAGTACTGTGTGAGAATATCTACTGGTTTTAGTAGTACTATGTGAGAGAATATCTACTGGTTTTAGTAGTACTGTGTGAGAATATCTACTGGTTTTAGTAGTACTGTGTGAGAATATCTACTGGTTTTAGTAGTACTGTGTGAGAATATCTACTGGTTTTTAGTAGTACTGTGTGAGAATATCTACTGGTTTTAGTAGTACTGTGTGAGAATATCTACTGGTTTTAGTAGTACTGTGTGAGAATATCTACTGGTTTTAGTAGTACTGTGTGAGAATATCTACTGGTTTTAGTAGTACTGTGTGAGAAATATCTACTGGTTTTAGTAGTACTGTGTGAGAATATCTACTGGTTTTAGTAGTACTGTGTGAGAATATCTACTGGTTTTAGTAGTACTGTGTGAGAATATCTACTGGTTTTTAGTAGTACTGTGTGAGAATATCTACTGGTTTTAGTAGTACTGTGTGAGAATATCTACTGGTTTTAGTAGTACTGTGTGAGAATATCTACTGGTTTTAGTAGTACTGTGTGAGAATATCTACTGGTTTTAGTAGTACTGTGTGAGAATATCTACTGGTTTTAGTAGTACTGTGTGAGAATATCTACTGGTTTTAGTAGTACTGTGTGAGGGAATATCTACTGGTTTTAGTAGTACTGTGTGAGAATATCTACTGGTTTTAGTAGTACTGTGTGAGAATATCTACTGGTTTTAGTAGTACTGTGTGAGAATATCTACTGGTTTTAGTAGTACTGTGTGAGAATATCTACTGGTTTTAGTAGTACTGTGTGAGAATATCTACTGGTTTTAGTAGTACTGTGTGAGAGAATATCTACTGGTTTTAGTAGTACTGTGTGAGAGAATATCTACTGGTTTTAGTAGTACTGTGTGAGAGAATATCTACTGGTTTTAGTAGTACTGTGTGAGAGAATATCTACTGGTTTTAGTAGTACTGTGTGATAGAATATCTACTGGTTTTAGTAGTACTGTGTGATAGAATATCTACTGGTTTTAGTAGTACTGTGTGAGAGAATATCTACTGGTTTTAGTAGTACTGTGTGAGAGAATATCTACTGGTTTTAGTAGTACTGTGTGATAGAATATCTACTGGTTTTAGTAGTACTGTGAGAGAATATCTACTGGTTTTAGTAGTACTGTGTGAGAGAATATCTACTGGTTTTAGTAGTACTGTGTGAGAGAATATCTACTGGTTTTAGTAGTACTGTGTGAGAGAATATCTACTGGTTTTAGTAGTACTGTGTGAGAGAATATCTACTGGTTTTAGTAGTACTGTGTGAGAGAATATCTACTGGTTTTAGTAGTACTGTGTGAGAGAATATCTACTGGTTTTAGTAGTACTGTGTGAGAAATATCTACTGGTTTTTTAGTAGTACTGTGTGAGAGAATATCTACTGGTTTTAGTAGTACTATGTGAGAATATCTACTGGTTTTAGTAGTACTGTGTGAGAGAATATCTACTGGTTTTAGTAGTACTGTGTGAGAATATCTACTGGTTTTAGTAGTACTGTGTGAGAAATATCTACTGGTTTTAGTAGTACTGTGTGAGAATATCTACTGGTTTTAGTAGTACTGTGTGAGAATATCTACTGGTTTTAGTAGTACTGTGAGAGAATATCTACTGGTTTTAGTAGTACTGTGTGAGAATATCTACTGGTTTTAGTAGTACTGTGTGAGAATATCTACTGGTTTTAGTAGTACTGTGTGAGAATATCTACTGGTTTTAGTAGTACTGTGTGAGAATATCTACTGGTTTTAGTAGTACTGTGTGAGAAATATCTACTGGTTTTAGTAGTACTGTGTGAGAAATATCTACTGGTTTTAGTAGTACTGTGTGAGAATATCTACTGGTTTTAGTAGTACTGTGTGAGAATATCTACTGGTTTTAGTAGTAGTACTATCTACTGTGAGAATATCTACTGGTTTTAGTAGTACTGTGTGAGAATATCTACTGGTTTTAGTAGTACTGTGTGAGAGAATATCTACTGGTTTTAGTAGTACTGTGTGAGAATATCTACTGGTTTTAGTAGTACTGTGTGAGAATATCTACTGGTTTTAGTAGTACTGTGTGAGAATATATCTACTGGTTTTTAGTAGTACTGTGTGAGAATATCTACTGGTTTTAGTAGTACTGTGTGAGAATATCTACTGGTTTTAGTAGTACTGTGTGAGAATATCTACTGGTTTTAGTAGTACTGTGTGAGAATATCTACTGGTTTTAGTAGTACTGTGTGAGAATATCTACTGGTTTTAGTAGTACTGTGTGAGAATATCTACTGGTTTTAGTAGTACTGTGTGAGAATATCTACTGGTTTTAGTAGTACTGTGTGAGAATATCTACTGGTTTTAGTAGTACTGTGAGAGAATATCTACTGGTTTTAGTAGTACTGTGTGAGAATATCTACTGGTTTTAGTAGTACTGTGTGAGAATATCTACTGGTTTTAGTAGTACTGTGTGAGAATATCTACTGGTTTTAGTAGTACTGTGTGAGAATATCTACTGGTTTTAGTAGTACTGTGTGAGAATATCTACTGGTTTTAGTAGTACTGTGTGAGAATATCTACTGGTTTTAGTAGTACTGTGTGAGAGAATATCTACTGGTTTTAGTAGTACTGTGTGAGAGAATATCTACTGGTTTTAGTAGTACTGTGTGAGAATATCTACTGGTTTTAGTAGTACTGTGTGAGAATATCTACTGGTTTTAGTAGTACTGTGTGAGAATATCTACTGGTTTTTTAGTAGTACTGTGTGAGAATATCTACTGGTTTTAGTAGTACTGTGTGAGAGAATATCTACTGGTTTTAGTAGTACTATGTGAGAGAATATCTACTGGTTTTAGTAGTACTGTGTGAGAATATCTACTGGTTTTAGTAGTACTGTGAGAGAATATCTACTGGTTTTTAGTAGTACTGTGTGAGAATATCTACTGGTTTTAGTAGTACTGTGTGAGAGAATATCTACTGGTTTTAGTAGTACTGTGTGAGAAATATCTACTGGTTTTAGTAGTACTGTGTGAGAATATCTACTGGTTTTAGTAGTACTACTGTGTGAGAGAATATCTACTGGTTTTAGTAGTACTATGTGAGGGAATATCTACTGGTTTTAGTAGTACTGTGTGAGAGAATATCTACTGGTTTTAGTAGTACTGTGTGAGAGAATATCTACTGGTTTTAGTAGTACTGTGTGAGAATATCTACTGGTTTTAGTAGTACTGTGTGAGAAATATCTACTGGTTTTAGTAGTACTGTGTGAGAATATCTACTGGTTTTAGTAGTACTGTGTGAGAATATCTACTGGTTTTAGTAGTACTGTGTGAGAGAATATCTACTGGTTTTAGTAGTACTGTGTGAGAGAATATCTACTGGTTTTAGTAGTACTGTGTGAGAGAATATCTACTGGTTTTAGTATCTACTGGTTTTACTGTGTGAGAATATCTACTGGTTTTAGTAGTACTGTGTGAGAAATATCTACTGGTTTTAGTAGTACTGTGTGAGAATATCTACTGGTTTTAGTAGTACTGTGTGAGAATATCTACTGGTTTTAGTAGTACTGTGTGAGAAATATCTACTGGTTTTAGTAGTACTATGTGTGAGAATATCTACTGGTTTTAGTAGTACTATGTGAGAATATCTACTGGTTTTAGTAGTACTGTGTGAGAATATCTACTGGTTTTAGTAGTACTGTGTGAGAATATCTACTGGTTTTAGTAGTACTGTGTGAGAATATCTACTGGTTTTAGTAGTACTGTGTGAGAAATATCTACTGGTTTTAGTAGTACTGTGTGAGAATATCTACTGGTTTTAGTAGTACTGTGTGAGAATATCTACTGGTTTTAGTAGTACTGTGTGAGAATATCTACTGGTTTTAGTAGTACTGTGTGAGAATATCTACTGGTTTTAGTAGTACTGTGAGAGAATATCTACTGGTTTTAGTAGTACTGTGTGAGAATATCTACTGGTTTTAGTAGTACTGTGTGAGAATATCTACTGGTTTTAGTAGTACTGTGTGAGGGAATATCTACTGGTTTTAGTAGTACTGTGTGAGAATATCTACTGGTTTTAGTAGTACTGTGTGAGAATATCTACTGGTTTTAGTAGTACTGTGTGAGAATATCTACTGGTTTTAGTAGTACTGTGTGAGAAATATCTACTGGTTTTAGTAGTACTGTGTGAGAGAAATATCTACTGGTTTTAGTAGTACTGTGTGAGAATATCTACTGGTTTTTAGTAGTACTGTGTGAGAATATCTACTGGTTTTAGTAGTACTGTGTGAGAGAATATCTACTGGTTTTAGTAGTACTGTGTGAGAATATCTACTGGTTTTAGTAGTACTGTGTGAGAATATCTACTGGTTTTAGTAGTACTGTGTGAGAATATCTACTGGTTTTAGTAGTACTGTGTGAGAGAATATCTACTGGTTTTAGTAGTACTGTGTGAGAGAATATCTACTGGTTTTTAGTAGTATTGTGTGAGAATATCTACTGGTTTTAGTAGTACTGTGTTAGAATATCTACTGGTTTTAGTAGTACTGTGTGAGAGAATATCTACTGGTTTTAGTAGTACTGTGTGAGAATATCTACTGGTTTTAGTAGTACTGTGTGAGAATATCTACTGGTTTTAGTAGTACTGTGAGAGAATATCTACTGGTTTTAGTAGTACTGTGTGAGAGAATATCTACTGGTTTTAGTAGTACTGTGTGAGAGAATATCTACTGGTTTTAGTAGTACTGTGTGAGAGAATATCTACTGGTTTTAGTAGTACTGTGTGAGAGAATATCTACTGGTTTTAGTAGTACTGTGTGAGAGTACTGTGTGAGAATATCTACTGGTTTTTAGTAGTACTGTGTGAGAGAATATCTACTGGTTTTTAGTAGTACTATGTGAGAGAATATCTATTGGTTTTAGTAGTACTGTGTGAGAGAATATCTACTGGTTTTAGTAGTACTGTGTGAGAGAATATCTACTGGTTTTAGTAGTACTGTGTGAGAATATCTACTGGTTTTAGTAGTACTATGTGAGAGAATATCTACTGGTTTTAGTAGTACTATGTGAGAGAATATCTACTGGTTTTAGTAGTACTATGTGAGAAAATATCTACTGGTTTTAGTAGTACTGTGTGAGAATATCTACTGGTTTTAGTAGTACTGTGTGAGAATATCTACTGGTTTTAGTAGTACTGTGTGAGAATATCTACTGGTTTTAGTAGTACTGTGTGAGAATATCTACTGGTTTTAGTAGTACTGTGTGAGAATATCTACTGGTTTTAGTAGTACTATGTGAGAATATCTACTGGTTTTAGTAGTACTGTGTGAGAAATATCTACTGGTTTTAGTAGTACTGTGTGAGAATATCTACTGGTTTTAGTAGTACTGTGTGAGAATATCTACTGGTTTTAGTAGTACTGTGTGAGGGAATATCTACTGGTTTTAGTAGTACTGTGTGAGAAATATCTACTGGTTTTAGTAGTACTGTGTGAGAATATCTACTGGTTTTAGTAGTACTGTGTGAGAATATCTACTGGTTTTAGTAGTACTGTGTGAGAAATATCTACTGGTTTTAGTAGTACTATGTGAGAGAATATCTACTGGTTTTAGTAGTACTGTGTGAGAGAATATCTACTGGTTTTTAGTAGTACTGTGTGATAGAATATCTACTGGTTTTAGTAGTACTGTGTGATAGAATATCTACTGGTTTTAGTAGTACTGTGAGAGAATATCTACTGGTTTTAGTAGTACTGTGTGATAGAATATCTACTGGTTTTAGTAGTACTGTGTGAGAATATCTACTGGTTTTAGTAGTACTGTGTGAGAGAATATCTACTGGTTTTAGTAGTACTGTGTGAGAGAATATCTACTGGTTTTAGTAGTACTGTGTGATAGAATATCTACTGGTTTTAGTAGTACTGTGTGAGAGAATATCTACTGGTTTTTAGTAGTACTGTGTGAGAGAATATCTACTGGTTTTAGTAGTACTGTGTGATAGAATATCTACTGGTTTTAGTAGTACTGTGTGATAGAATATCTACTGGTTTTAGTAGTACTGTGTGAGAATATCTACTGGTTTTAGTAGTACTGTGTGAGAGAATATCTACTGGTTTTAGTAGTACTGTGTGAGAGAATATCTACTGGTTTTAGTAGTACTACTGTGATAGAATATCTACTGGTTTTAGTAGTACTGTGTGAGAGAATATCTACTGGTTTTAGTAGTACTGTGTGAGAGAATATCTACTGGTTTTAGTAGTACTGTGTGAGAGAATATCTACTGGTTTTAGTAGTACTGTGTGAGAGAATATCTACTGGTTTTTTAGTAGTACTGTGTGAGAATATCTACTGGTTTTAGTAGTACTGTGTGAGAGAATATCTACTGGTTTTAGTAGTACTGTGTGAGAGAATATCTACTGGTTTTAGTAGTACTGTGTGAGAATATCTACTGGTTTTAGTAGTACTATGTGAGAGAATATCTACTGGTTTTAGTAGTACTATGTGAGAGAATATCTACTGGTTTTAGTAGTACTATGTGAGAAATATCTACTGGTTTTAGTAGTACTGTGTGAGAATATCTACTGGTTTTAGTAGTACTGTGTGAGAAATATCTACTGGTTTTAGTAGTACTGTGTGAGAAATATCTACTGGTTTTAGTAGTACTGTGTGAGAATATCTACTGGTTTTAGTAGTACTGTGTGAGAATATCTACTGGTTTTAGTAGTACTGTGTGAGAATATCTACTGGTTTTAGTAGTACTGTGTGAGAATATCTACTGGTTTTAGTAGTACTGTGTGAGAATATCTACTGGTTTTAGTAGTACTGTGTGAGAATATCTACTGGTTTTAGTAGTACTGTGTGAGAATATCTACTGGTTTTAGTAGTACTGTGTGAGAATATCTACTGGTTTTAGTAGTACTGTGTGAGGGAATATCTACTGGTTTTAGTAGTACTGTGTGAGAATATCTACTGGTTTTAGTAGTACTGTGTGAGAATATCTACTGGTTTTAGTAGTACTGTGTGAGAATATCTACTGGTTTTAGTAGTACTATGTGAGAGAATATCTACTGGTTTTAGTAGTAGTATGTGAGAGAATATCTACTGGTTTTAGTAGTACTGTGTGAGAATATCTACTGGTTTTAGTAGTACTGTGTGAGAGAATATCTACTGGTTTTAGTAGTACTGTGTGAGAGAATATCTACTGGTTTTAGTAGTACTGTGTGAGAGAATATCTACTGGTTTTAGTAGTACTGTGTGAGAGAATATCTACTGGTTTTAGTAGTACTGTGTGATAGAATATCTACTGGTTTTAGTAGTACTGTGTGATAGAATATCTACTGGTTTTAGTAGTACTGTGTGATAGAATATCTACTGGTTTTAGTAGTACTGTGTGAGAATATCTACTGGTTTTAGTAGTACTGTGTGATAGAATATCTACTGGTTTTAGTAGTACTGTGTGATAGAATATCTACTGGTTTTAGTAGTACTGTGTGAGAAATATCTACTGGTTTTTAGTAGTACTGTGTGATAGAATATCTACTGGTTTTAGTAGTACTGTGTGAGAGAATATCTACTGGTTTTAGTAGTACTGTGTGATAGAATATCTACTGGTTTTAGTAGTACTGTGTGAGAGAATATCTACTGGTTTTAGTAGTACTGTGTGAGAATATCTACTGGTTTTAGTAGTACTGTGTGAGAGAATATCTACTGGTTTTAGTAGTACTGTGTGAGAGAATATCTACTGGTTTTAGTAGTACTGTGTGAGAGAATATCTACTGGTTTTTTAGTAGTACTGTGTGAGAGAATATCTACTGGTTTTAGTAGTACTGTGTGAGAGAATATCTACTGGTTTTAGTAGTACTGTGTGAGAATATCTACTGGTTTTAGTAGTACTGTGTGAGAGAATATCTACTGGTTTTAGTAGTACTGTGTGAGAATATCTACTGGTTTTAGTAGTACTATGTGAGAGAATATCTACTGGTTTTAGTAGTACTGTGTGAGAAATATCTACTGGTTTTAGTAGTACTGTGTGAGAAATATCTACTGGTTTTAGTAGTACTGTGTGAGAATATCTACTGGTTTTAGTAGTACTGTGTGAGAATATCTACTGGTTTTAGTAGTACTGTGTGAGAATATCTACTGGTTTTAGTAGTACTGTGTGAGAATATCTACTGGTTTTAGTAGTACTGTGTGAGAATATCTACTGGTTTTAGTAGTACTGTGTGAGAATATCTACTGGTTTTAGTAGTACTGTGTGAGAATATCTACTGGTTTTAGTAGTACTGTGTGAGAATATCTACTGGTTTTAGTAGTACTGTGTGAGAATATCTACTGGTTTTAGTAGTACTGTGTGAGAATATCTACTGGTTTTAGTAGTACTGTGTGAGAAATATCTACTGGTTTTAGTAGTGTGAGAATATCTACTGGTTTTAGTAGTACTGAGAATATCTACTGGTTTTAGTAGTACTGTGTGAGAATATCTACTGGTTTTAGTAGTACTGTGTGAGAATATCTACTGGTTTTAGTAGTACTGTGTGAGAATATCTACTGGTTTTAGTAGTACTGTGTGAGAGAATATCTACTGGTTTTAGTAGTACTGTGTGAGAATATCTACTGGTTTTAGTAGTACTGTGTGAGAATATCTACTGGTTTTTAGTAGTACTGTGTGAGAGAATATCTACTGGTTTACTAGTAGTACTGGTTTTAGTAGTGTGAGAATATCTACTGGTTTTAGTAGTACTGTGTGAGAGAATATCTACTGGTTTTAGTAGTACTGTGTGAGAGAATATCTACTGGTTTTAGTAGTACTGTGTGATAGAATATCTACTGGTTTTAGTAGTACTGTGTGAGAGAATATCTACTGGTTTTTTAGTAGTACTGTGTGAGAGAATATCTACTGGTTTTAGTAGTACTGTGTGAGAATATCTACTGGTTTTAGTAGTACTGTGTGATAGAATATCTACTGGTTTTAGTAGTACTGTGTGAGAGAATATCTACTGGTTTTAGTAGTACTGTGTGAGAGAATATCTACTGGTTTTAGTAGTACTGTGTGATAGAATATCTACTGGTTTTAGTAGTACTGTGTGATAGAATATCTACTGGTTTTAGTAGTACTGTGTGAGAGAATATCTACTGGTTTTTTAGTAGTACTGTGTGAGAGAATATCTACTGGTTTTAGTAGTACTGTGTGATAGAATATCTACTGGTTTTAGTAGTACTGTGTGAGAGAATATCTACTGGTTTTAGTAGTACTGTGTGAGAGAATATCTACTGGTTTTAGTAGTACTGTGTGAGAATATCTACTGGTTTTAGTAGTACTGTGTGAGAAATATCTACTGGTTTTAGTAGTACTACTGGTTTTAGTGTGAGAATATCTACTGGTTTTAGTAGTACTGTGTGAGAATATCTACTGGTTTTAGTAGTACTGTGTGAGAATATCTACTGGTTTTAGTAGTACTGTGTGAGAATATCTACTGGTTTTAGTAGTACTGTGTGAGAATATCTACTGGTTTTAGTAGTACTGTGTGAGAATATCTACTGGTTTTAGTAGTACTGTGTGAGAAATATCTACTGGTTTTAGTAGTACTGTGTGAGAATATCTACTGGTTTTAGTAGTACTGTGTGAGAATATCTACTGGTTTTAGTAGTACTGTGTGAGAATATCTACTGGTTTTAGTAGTACTGTGTGAGAATATCTACTGGTTTTAGTAGTACTGTGTGAGAATATCTACTGGTTTTAGTAGTACTATGTGAGAAATATCTACTGGTTTTAGTAGTACTGTGTGAGAGAATATCTACTGGTTTTAGTAGTACTGTGTGAGAATATCTACTGGTTTTAGTAGTACTGTGTGAGAATATCTACTGGTTTTAGTAGTACTGTGTGAGAATATCTACTGGTTTTAGTAGTACTGTGTGAGAATATCTACTGGTTTTAGTAGTACTGTGTGAGAATATCTACTGGTTTTAGTAGTACTACTGGTGTGTAGAATATCTACTGGTTTTTAGTAGTACTGTGTGAGAATATCTACTGGTTTTAGTAGTACTGTGTGAGAGAATATCTACTGGTTTTAGTAGTACTGTGTGAGAGAATATCTACTGGTTTTAGTAGTACTGTGTGAGAGAATATCTACTGGTTTTAGTAGTAGTACTGTGAGAATATCTACTGGTTTTAGTAGTACTGTGTGAGAGAATATCTACTGGTTTTAGTAGTACTGTGTGAGAATATCTACTGGTTTTTAGTAGTACTGTGTGAGAATATCTACTGGTTTTTAGTAGTACTGTGTGAGAATATCTACTGGTTTTAGTAGTAGTACTGTGAGAGAATATCTACTGGTTTTAGTAGTACTGTGTGAGAAATATCTACTGGTTTTAGTAGTACTGTGTGAGAATATCTACTGGTTTTAGTAGTACTGTGTGAGAGAATATCTACTGGTTTTAGTAGTACTGTGTGAGAAATATCTACTGGTTTTAGTAGTACTGTGTGAGAAATATCTACTGGTTTTAGTAGTACTGTGTGAGAATATCTACTGGTTTTAGTAGTACTGTGTGAGAATATCTACTGGTTTTTAGTAGTACTGTGTGAGAGAATATCTACTGGTTTTAGTAGTACTGTGTGAGAATATCTACTGGTTTTAGTAGTACTGTGTGAGAGAATATCTACTGGTTTTTAGTAGTACTGTGTGAGAGAATATCTACTGGTTTTAGTAGTACTGTGTGAGGAAATATCTACTGGTTTTAGTAGTACTGTGTGAGAATATCTACTGGTTTTAGTAGTACTGTGTGAGGGAATATCTACTGGTTTTAGTAGTACTGTGTGAGAATATCTACTGGTTTTAGTAGTACTGTGTGAGAATATCTACTGGTTTTAGTAGTACTGTGTGAGAATATCTACTGGTTTTAGTAGTACTTGTGAGAATATCTACTGGTTTTAGTAGTACTGTGTGAGAATATCTACTGGTTTTAGTAGTACTGTGTGAGAATATCTACTGGTTTTAGTAGTACTGTGTGAGAATATCTACTGGTTTTAGTAGTACTGTGTGAGAGAATATCTACTGGTTTTAGTAGTACTGTGTGAGAGAATATCTACTGGTTTTAGTAGTACTGTGTGAGAATATCTACTGGTTTTAGTAGTACTGTGTGAGAATATCTACTGGTTTTAGTAGTACTGTGTGAGAATATCTACTGGTTTTAGTAGTACTGTGTGAGAATATCTACTGGTTTTAGTAGTACTGTGTGAGAATATCTACTGGTTTTTTATTAGTAATGTGGGAAAATATCTACTGGTTTTTAGTAGTACTGTGTGAGAATATCAACCGATTTTTTATTAGTACTGTGTGAGAATATCTACTGGTTTTAGTAGTACTGTGTGAGAATATCTACTGGTTTTAGTAGTACTGTGTGAGAATATCTACTGGTTTTAGTAGTACTGTGTGAGAAATATCTACTGGTTTTAGTAGTACTGTGTGAGAATATCTACTGGTTTTAGTAGTACTGTGTGAGAATATCTACTGGTTTTAGTAGTACTGTGTGAGAATATCTACTGGTTTTAGTAGTACTGTGTGAGAATATCTACTGGTTTTAGTAGTACTGTGTGAGAATATCTACTGGTTTTAGTAGTACTGTGTGAGAATATCTACTGGTTTTAGTAGTACTGTGTGAGAATATCTACTGGTTTTAGTAGTACTGTGTGAGAATATCTACTGGTTTTAGTAGTACTGTGTGAGAATATCTACTGGTTTTAGTAGTACTGTGTGAGGAATATCTACTGGTTTTAGTAGTACTGTGTGAGAAATATCTACTGGTTTTAGTAGTACTATGTGAGGGAATATCTACTGGTTTTAGTAGTACTGTGTGAGAATATCTACTGGTTTTAGTAGTACTGTGTGAGGGAATATCTACTGGTTTTAGTAGTACTGTGTGAGAATATCTACTGGTTTTTTTAGTAGTACTGTGTGAGAATATCTACTGGTTTTTAGTAGTACTGTGTGAGAATATCTACTGGTTTTAGTAGTACTGTGTGAGAATATCTACTGGTTTTAGTAGTACTGTGTGAGAATATCTACTGGTTTTAGTAGTACTGTGTGAGGGAATATCTACTGGTTTTAGTAGTACTATGTGAGAGAATATCTACTGGTTTTAGTAGTACTGTGTGAGAATATCTACTGGTTTTAGTAGTACTGTGTGAGAATATCTACTGGTTTTAGTAGTACTGTGTGAGAATATCTACTGGTTTTAGTAGTACTGTGTGAGAATATCTACTGGTTTTAGTAGTACTGTGTGAGAATATCTACTGGTTTTAGTAGTACTGTGTGAGAATATCTACTGGTTTTAGTAGTACTGTGTGAGGAATATCTACTGGTTTTAGTAGTACTATGTGAGGGAATATCTACTGGTTTTAGTAGTACTGTGTGAGAAATATCTACTGGTTTTTTAGTAGTACTGTGTGAGAATATCTACTGGTTTTAGTAGTACTATGTGAGAAGAATATCTACTGGTTTTAGTAGTACTGTGTGAGAATATCTACTGGTTTTAGTAGTACTGTGTGAGAATATCTACTGGTTTTAGTAGTACTGTGTGAGAAGAATATCTACTGGTTTTTAGTAGTACTATGTGAGGGAATATCTACTGGTTTTAGTAGTACTGTGTGAGGGAATATCTACTGGTTTTAGTAGTACAGTGTGAGAGAATATCTACTGGTTTTAGTAGTACTATGTGTGAGAATATCTACTGGTTTTAGTAGTACTATGTGAGGGAATATCTACTGGTTTTAGTAGTACTGTGTGAGAGAATATCTACTGGTTTTAGTAGTACTGTGTGAGAATATCTACTGGTTTTAGTAGTACTATGTGAGAGAATATCTACTGGTTTTAGTAGTACTGTGTGAGAGAATATCTACTGGTTTTAGTAGTACTGTGTGAGGGAATATCTACTGGTTTTAGTAGTACTGTGTGAGAATATCTACTGGTTTTAGTAGTACTGTGTGAGAATATCTACTGGTTTTAGTAGTACTGTGTGAGAATATCTACTGGTTTTAGTAGTACTGTGTGAGAATATCTACTGGTTTTAGTAGTACTGTGTGAGGGAATATCTACTGGTTTTAGTAGTACTGTGTGAGGGAATATCTACTGGTTTTAGTAGTACTGTGTGAGAATATCTACCGGTTTTTAGTAGTACTGTGTGAGAATATCTACTGGTTTTAGTAGTACTATGTGAGGGAATATCTACTGGTTTTAGTAGTACTATGTGAGAGAATATCTACTGGTTTTAGTAGTACTGTGTGAGAGAATATCTACTGGTTTTAGTAGTACTGTGTGAGAATATCTACTGGTTTTAGTAGTACTGTGTGAGAATATCTACTGGTTTTAGTAGTACTGTGTGAGAATATCTACTGGTTTTAGTAGTACTGTGTGATAGAATATCTACTGGTTTTAGTAGTACTGTGTAGAATATCTACTGGTTTTAGTAGTATTGTGAGAGAATATCTACTGGTTTTTAGTAGTACTGTGTGATAGAATATCTACTGGTTTTAGTAGTACTGTGTGATAGAATATCTACTGGTTTTAGTAGTACTGTGTGAGAGAATATCTACTGGTTTTTTAGTAGTACTGTGTGAGAGAATATCTACTGGTTTTAGTAGTACTGTGTGATAGAATATCTACTGGTTTTAGTAGTACTGTGTGAGAATATCTACTGGTTTTTAGTAGTACTGTGTGAGAATATCTACTGGTTTTTAGTCGTACTATGTGAGAATATCTACCGGTTTTTAGTAGTACTGTGTGAAAATATGTACCGGTTTTTAGTAGTACTGTGTGAGAATATCTACTGGTTTTAGTAGTACTGTGTGAGAATATCTACTGGTTTTAGTATTACTGTGTGAGGGAATATCTACTGGTTTTGTAGTACTGTGTGAGGGAATATCTACTGGTTTTTAGTAGTACTGTGTGAGAATATCTACTGGTTTTTAGTAGTACTGTGTGAGAATATCTACTGGTTTTTAGTAGTACTATATGAGGGAATATCTATTGGTTGTTAGTGATACTATGTGAGAGAATATCTACTGGTTTTTAGTAGTACTGTTTGAGAATATCTACTTGTTTTCAGTCGTACTATGTGAGAATATCTATCGGTTTTTAGTAGTACTGTGTGAGAATATCTACCGGTTTTTAGTAGTACTGTGTGAGAATATCTACTGGTTTTAGTAGTACTGTGTGAGAATATCTACTGGTTTTTATTAGTACTGTGTGAGAATATCTACTGGTTTTTAGTAGTACTATGTGAGGTAATATCTAATGGTTTTTAGTAGTACTATGTGAGGGAATATCTAATGGTTTTTAGTAATACTGTGTGATAGAATATCTACTGGTTTTTGGTAATACTGTGTGATAGAATATCTACTGGTTTTTATTAGAACTATGTGAGGGAATATCTACTGGTTTTTAGTAGTACTTTGTGAGGGAATATCTACTGGTTTTTAGTAGTACAGTGTGAGAGAATATCTACTGATTTTTAGTAGTATAGTGTGAGAATATCTACTGGTTTTTAGTAGTACTATGTGAGGGAATATCTACTGGTTTTTAGTAGTACTGTGTGAGAGAATATTTACTGGTTTTTAGTAGTATTGTGTGAGAATATCTACTGGTTTTAGTAGTACTATGTGAGAGAATATCTAATGGTTTTTAGTAGTACTATGTGAGAGAATATCTACTGGTTTTTAGTAGTACTATGTGAGAGAATATCTACTGGTTTTAGTAGTACTGTGTGAGAATATCTACTGGTTTTAAGTAGTACTGTGTGAGAATATCTACTGGTTTTTAGTAGTACTGTGTGAGAATATCTACTGGTTTTAGTAGTACTGTGTGAGAATATCTACTGGTTTTAGTAGTACTGTGTGAGAATATCTACTGGTTTTTAGTAGTACTGTGTGAGAATATCTACTGGTTTTTAGTAGTACTGTGTGAAAATATCTACCGGTTTTTAGTAGTACTGTGTGAGAATATCTACCGGTTTTTAGTAGTACTGTGTGAGAATATCTACTGGTTTTTAGTATTTCTGTGTGAGGGAATATCTAATGGTTTTTGTAGTACTGTGTGAGGGAATATCTACTGGTTTTTAATAGTACTGTGTGAGAATATCTACCGGTTTTTAGAAGTACTGTGTGAGAATATCTACTGGTTTTTAGTAGTACTATGTGAGGGAATATCTTCTGGTTTTTAGTAGTAGTATGTGAGAGAATATCTACTGGTTTTTAGTAGTACTGTGTGATAGAATATCTACTGGTTTTTAGTAGTACTGTGTGAGAGAATATCTACTGATTTTTAGTAGTACTGTGTGAGAATATCTACTGGTTTTAGTAGTACTGTGTGATAGAATATCTACTGGTTTTAGTAGTACTGTGTGATAGAATATCTACTGGTTTTAGTAGTACTGTGTGAGAGAATATCTACTGGTTTTAGTAGTACTGTGTGAGAGAATATCTACTGGTTTTTAGTAGTACTGTGTGATAGAATATCTACTGGTTTTTAGTAGTACTGTGTGAGAGAATATCTACTGGTTTTAGTAGTACTGTGTGATAGAATATCTACTGGTTTTAGTAGTACTGTGTGATAGAATATCTACTGGTTTTAGTAGTACTGTGTGATAGAATATCTACTGGTTTTAGTAGTACTGTGTGAGAGAATATCTACTGGTTTTAGTAGTACTGTGTGAGAGAATATCTACTGGTTTTAGTAGTACTGTGTGAGAGAATATCTACTGATTTTAGTAGTACTGTGTGAGAGAATATCTACTGATTTTTAGTAGTACTGTGTGAGAGAATATCTACTGGTTTTAGTAGTACTGTGTGATAGAATATCTACTGGTTTTAGTAGTACTGTGTGAGAATATCTACTGTTTTTTAGTAGTACTATGTGAGAGAATATCTACTGGTTTTTAGTAGTACTGTTTGAGAATATCTACTTGTTTTCAGTCGTACTATGTGAGAATATCTATCGGTTTTTAGTAGTACTGTGTGAGAATATCTACCGGTTTTTAGTAGTACTGTGTGAGAATATCTACCGGTTTTTAGTAGTACTGTGTGAGAATATCTACTGGTTTTTAGTAGTACTGTGTGAGGGAATATCTAATGGTTTTTAGTAGTACTATGTGAGGGAATATCTACTAGTGATTTAGTAGTACTGTGTGAGAATATCTACTGGTTTTTAGTAGTACTATGTGAGGGAATATCTAATGGTTTTTAGTAGTACTGTGTGAGAATATCTACTGATTTTTAGTAGTACTCTGTAAGAATATCTACTGGTTTTTAGTAGTACTGTGTGAGAGAATATCTACTGGTTTTTATTAGAACTATGTGAGGGAATATCTTCTGGTTTTTAGTAGTACTTTGTGAGGGAATATCTACTGGTTTTTAGTAGTACAGTGTGAGAGAATATCTACTGATTTTTAGTAGTATAGTGTGAGAATATCTACTGGTTTTAGTAGTGCTATGTGAGAGAATATCTATTGGTTTTTAGTAATACTATGTTTGAGAATATCTAATGGTTTTTAGTAGTACTATGTGAGGGAATATCTACTGGTTTTTAGTAGTACTGTGTGAGAATATCTACTGGTTTTAAGTAGTACTTTGTGAGAATATCTACTGGTTTTTAGTAGTACTGTGTGAGAATATCTACTGGTTTTTAGTAGTAGTGTGTGAAATATCTACTGGTTTTTAGTAGTACTGTGTGAGAATATCTACTGGTTTTTAGTCGTACTATGTGAGAATATCTACCGGTTTTTAGTAGTACTGTGTGAAAATATGTACCGGTTTTAGTAGTACTGTGTGAGAATATCTACCGGTTTTTAGTAATACTGTGTGAGAATATCTACTGGTTTTTAGTATTTCTGTGTGAGGGAATATCTAATGGTTTTTGTAGTACTGTGTGAGGGAATATCTACTGGTTTTTAATAGTACTGTGTGAGAATATCTACCGGTTTTTAGAAGTACTCTGTGAGAATATCTACTGGTTTTTAGTAGTACTATGTGAGGGAATATATTCTGGTTTTTAGTAGTAGTATGTGAGAGAATATCTTCTGGTTTTTAGTAGTAATGTGTGAGAGAATATCTACTGATTTTTAGTAGTACTGTGTGATAGAATATCTACTGGTTTTTAGTAGTACTGTGTGATAGAATATCTACTGATTTTTAGTAGTATTGTGAGAGAATATCTACTGATTTTTAGTAGTACTGTGTGATAGAATATCTACTGGTTTTTAGTAGTACTGTGTGATAGAATATCTACTGGTTTTTAGTAGTATTGTGAGAGAATATCTACTGATTTTTAGTAGTACTGTGTGATAGAATATCTACTGGTTTTTAGTAATACTGTGTGATAGAATATCTACTGGTTTTTAGTAGTACTGTGTGATAGAATATCTACTGATTTTTAGTAGTACTGTGTGAGAGAATATCTACTGATTTTTAGTAGTACTGTGTGATAGAATATCTACTGGTTTTTAGTAGTACTGTGTGATAGAATATCTACTGGTTTTTAGTAGTATTGTGAGAGAATATCTACTGATTTTTAGTAGTACTGTGTGATAGAATATCTACTGGTTTTTAGTAGTACTGTGTGATAGAATATCTACTGGTTTTTAGTAGTACTGTGTGATAGAATATCTACTGGTTTTTAGTAGTACTGTGTGAGAGAATATCTACTGATTTTTAGTAGTACTGTGTGAGAGAATATCTACTGGTTTTAGTAGTACTGTGTGATAGAATATCTACTGGTTTTAGTAGTACTGTGTGAGAGAATATCTACTGGTTTTAGTAGTACTGTGTGAGAGAATATCTACTGATTTTAGTAGTACTGTGTGAGTAGAATATCTACTGGTTTTAGTAGTACTGTGTGAGAATATCTACTGGTTTTAGTAGTACTATGTGAGGGAATATCTACTGGTTTTAGTAGTACTATGTGAGAATATCTACTGGTTTTAGTAGTACTATGTGAGAATATCTACCGGTTTTAGTAGTACTGTGTGATCTATCTACCGGTTTTAGTAGTACTGTGTGAGAATATCTACTGGTTTTAGTAGTACTGTGTGAGAATATCTACTGGTTTTTAGTAGTACTGTGTGAGGGAATATCTACTGGTTTTAGTAGTACTATGTGAGGGAATATCTACTGGTTTTAGTAGTACTGTGTGTGAGAATATCTACTGGTTTTAGTAGTACTGTGTGAGAAATATCTACTGGTTTTAGTAGTACTGTGTGAGAATATCTACTGGTTTTTAGTAGTACTGTGTGAGGGAATATCTACTGGTTTTTAGTAGTACTATGTGAGAATATCTACTGGTTTTTAGTAGTACTGTGTGAGAATATCTACTGGTTTTTAGTAGTACTGTGTGAGAATATCTACCGGTTTTTAGAAGTACTGTGTGAGAATATCTACTGGTTTTTAGTAGTACTATATGAGGGAATATCTATTGGTTTTTAGTGATAATATGTGAGAGAATATCTATTGGTTTTTAGTAGTACTGTGTGAGAATATCTACTGGTTTTTAGTAGTTCTATGTGAGAGAATATCTACTGGTTTTTAGTAGTAGTATGTGAGAGAATATCTACTGGTTTTTAGTAGTACTGTGTGATAGAATATCTACTGGTTTTTAGTAGTACTGTGTGATAGAATATCTACTGGTTTTTAGTAGTATTGTGAGAGAATATCTACTGATTTTTAGTAGTACTGTGTGATAGAATATCTACTGGTTTTTAGTAATACTGTGTGATAGAATATCTACTGGTTTTTAGTAGTACTGTGTGATAGAATATCTACTGATTTTTAGTAGTACTGTGTGAGAGAATATCTACTGATTTTTAGTAGTACTGTGTGATAGAATATCTACTGGTTTTTAGTAGTACTGTGTGATAGAATATCTACTGGTTTTTAGTAGTATTGTGAGAGAATATCTACTGATTTTTAGTAGTACTGTGTGATAGAATATCTACTGGTTTTTAGTAGTACTGTGTGATAGAATATCTACTGGTTTTTAGTAGTACTGTGTGATAGAATATCTACTGATTTTTAGTAGTACTGTGTGAGAGAATATCTACTGATTTTTAGTAGTACTGTGTGAGAGAATATCTACTGATTTTTAGTAGTACTGTGTGATAGAATATCTACTGATTTTTAGTAGTACTGTGTGAGAGAATATCTACTGATTTTTAGTAGTACTGTGTGATAGAATATCTACTGGTTTTTAGTAGTACTGTGTGAAATTATCTACCTGTTTTTAGTTGTACTATGTGAGGGAATATCTACTGGTTTTTTAGTAGTACTATGTGAGAATATCTACCGGTTTTTAGTAGTACTTTGTGAAATTATCTACCGGTTTTTAGTAGTACTGTGTGAGAATATCTACCGGTTTTTAGTAGTACTGTGTGAGAATATCTACTGGTTTTTAGTAGTACTGTGTGAGGGAATATCTAATGGTTTTTAGTAGTACTATGTGAGGGAATATCTACTAGTGATTTAGTAGTACTGTGTGAGAATATCTACTGGTTTTTAGTAGTACTATGTGAGGGAATATCTAATGGTTTTTAGTAGTACTGTGTGAGAATATCTACCGATTTTTAGTAGTACTCTGTAAGAATATCTACTGGTTCTTAGTAGTACTGTGTGAGAGAATGTCTACTGGTTTTTATTAGAACTATGTGAGGGAATATCTTCTGGTTTTTAGTAGTACTTTGTGAGGGAATATCTACTGGTTTTTAGTAGTACAGTGTGAGAGAATATCTACTGATTTTTAGTAGTATAGTGTGAGAATATCTACTGGTTTTAGTAGTGCTATGTGAGAGAATATCTATTGGTTTTTAGTAATACTATGTTTGAGAATATCTAATGGTTTTTAGTAGTACTATGTGAGGGAATATCTACTGGTTTTTAGTAGTACTGTGTGAGAATATCTACTGGTTTTAAGTAGTACTTTGTGAGAATATCTACTGGTTTTTAGTAGTACTGTGTGAGAATATCTACTGGTTTTTAGTAGTAGTGTGTGAAATATCTACTGGTTTTTAGTAGTACTGTGTGAGAATATCTACTGGTTTTTAGTCGTTCTATGTGAGAATATCTACCGGTTTTTAGTAGTACTGTGTGAAAATATGTACCGGTTTTTAGTAGTACTGTGTGAGAATATCTACCGGTTTTTAGTAATACTGTGTGAGAATATCTACTGGTTTTTAGTATTTCTGTGTGAGGGAATATCTAATGGTTTTTGTGGTACTGTGTGAGGGAATATCTACTGGTTTTTAATAGTACTGTGTGAGAATATCTACCGGTTTTTAGAAGTACTCTGTGAGAATATCTACTGGTTTTTAGTAGTACTATGTGAGGGAATATATTCTGGTTTTTAGTAGTAGTATGTGAGAGAATATCTTCTGGTTTTTAGTAGTAATGTGTGAGAGAATATCTACTGATTTTTAGTAGTACTGTGTGATAGAATATCTACTGGTTTTTAGTAGTACTGTGTGATAGAATATCTACTGATTTTTAGTAGTATTGTGAGAGAATATCTACTGATTTTTAGTAGTACTGTGTGATAGAATATCTACTGGTTTTTAGTAGTACTGTGTGATAGAATATCTACTGGTTTTTAGTAGTATTGTGAGAGAATATCTACTGATTTTTAGTAGTACTGTGTGATAGAATATCTACTGGTTTTTGGTAATACTGTGTGATAGAATATCTACTGGTTTTTAGTAGTACTGTGTGATAGAATATCTACTGATTTTTAGTAGTACTGTGTGAGAGAATATCTACTGGTTTTTAGTAGTACTGTGTGATAGAATATCTACTGGTTTTTAGTAGTATTGTGAGAGAATATCTACTGATTTTTAGTAGTACTGTGTGATAGAATATCTACTGGTTTTTAGTAATACTGTGTGATAGAATATCTACTGGTTTTTAGTAGTACTGTGTGATAGAATATCTACTGATTTTTAGTAGTACTGTGTGAGAGAATATCTACTGATTTTTAGTAGTGCTGTGTGAGAGAATATCTACTGATTTTTAGTAGTACTGTGTGATAGAATATCTACTGATTTTTAGTAGTACTATGTGAGAGAATATCTACTGATTTTTAGTAGTATTGTGTGAGAGAATATCTACTGATTTTTAGTAGTACTGTGTGATAGAATATCTACTGGTTTTTAGTAGTACTGTGTGAAATTATCTACCTGTTTTTAGTTGTACTATGTGAGGGAATATCTACTGGTTTTTAGTAGTACTACGTGAGAATATCTACCGGTTTTTAGTAGTACTATGTGAGAATATCTACCGGTTTTTAGTAGTACTGTGTGAAATTATCTACCGGTTTTTAGTAGTACTGTGTGAGAATATCTACCGGTTTTTAGTAGTACTGTGTGAGAATATCTACTGGTTTTTAGTAGTACTGCGTGAGGGAATATCTAACGGTTTTTAGTAGTACTATGTGAGGGAATATCTACTGGTTTTTAGTAGTACTGTGTGAGGGAATATCTAATGGTTTTTAGTAGAGTACTATGTGAGGGAAGATCTACTGGTTTTTAGTAGTACTGTGTGAGAATATCTACTGGTTTTTAGTAGTACTGTGTGAGGGAATATCTAATGGTTTTTAGTAGTACTATGTGAGTTAATATCTACTGGTTTTTAGTAGTACTGTGTGAGAATATCTACTGGTTTTTAGTAGTACTGTGTGAGAATATCTACCGATTTTTAGTATTACTATGCGAGAATATCTACTGGTTTTTAGTAGTACTATATGAGGGAATATCTATTGGTTTTTAGTGATAATATGTGAGAGAATATCTATTGGTTTTTAGTAGTACTGTGTGAGAATATCTACTGGTTTTTAGTAGTGCTATGTGAGAGAATATCTACTGGTTTTTAGTAGTACTGTGTGAGAATATCTACTGGTTTTAAGTAGTAATGTGTGAGAATATCTAGTGGTTTTTAGTAGTACTGTGTGAAAATATCTACTGGTTTTTAGTAGTACTGTGTGAGAATATCTACTGGTTTTTAGTAGTACTATGTGAGAATATCTATCGGTTTTTAGTAGTACTGTGTGAGAATATCTACCGGTTTTTAGTAGTACTGTGTGAGAATATCTACTGGTTTTTAGTAGTACTGCGTGAGGGAATATCTAATGGTTTTTAGTAGTACTATGTGAGGGAATATCTACTGGTTTTTAGTAGTACTGTGTGAGGGAATATCTAATGGTTTTTAGTAGAGTACTATGTGAGGGAAGATCTACTGGTTTTTAGTAGTACTGTGTGAGAATATCTACTGGTTTTTAGTAGTACTGTGTGATGGAATATCTAATGGTTTTTAGTAGTACTATGTGAGTTAATATCTACTGGTTTTTAGTAGTACTGTGTGAGAATATCTACTGGTTTTTAGTAGTACTGTGTGAGAATATCTACCGATTTTTAGTATTACTATGCGAGAATATCTACTGGTTTTTAGTAGTACTATATGAGGGAATATCTATTGGTTTTTAGTGATAATATGTGAGAGAATATCTATTGGTTTTTAGTAGTACTGTGTGATAATATCTACTGGTTTTTAGTAGTACTATGCGAGAATATCTACTTGTTTTTAATAGTACTATGTGAGGGAATATCTATTGGTTTTTAGTAATACTATGTGAGAGAATATCTACTGGTTTTTAGTAGTACTATGTGAGGGAATATCTACTGGTTTTAGTAGTACTGTGTGACAATATCTACTGATTTTTAGTAGTACTATGTGAGGGAATATCTACTGGTTTTTAGTTGTACTGTAAGAGAATATCTACTGGTTTTTAGTAGTACTGTGTAAGTGAATATCTATAGATTTTTGAGTTGTACTGTGTGACAATAACTAGTGGTTTTTGAGTATCATTGATTGAGGTAATATCTGTTGGTCTTACTTTAAACCACAGTGTATGAAAATAAAGTTTCCAAAGTGATTGTCACTGCTTGAAATTTACTTAATATCCCTGTGTTAAACAATTGTGATTTCAGTTAAGTGGTTTAGCAGTTGTTTAATGAACGAATGATCTGATCCTACATGAAAACACTGATACTGAAATAAGTTATTTATTACGTTAACGTGTTTAGTCGGAGGCTTGCAGAATTCTATTTTATACAATTCATGATTTTGAACATAAATATACCATAAACGTTTGTCATAATTGTTTGAAATGTTTTGAATCAGATGTTTATTTAAACTACAGATTTAATACACTTGACTTGAAGTTGTAACATGATGATATTTTTAGTATTATTGTGTTTAAAGCATTGCAAGGTGTTGCATTTTTTGTGTTGTGTTGACATCACAGAAACCTGATTTTAGGTTACTTGGGATTCGTATACAGTCGCCAGTTCCCCTTGTTCTCCACAGCCACAAGGGACCTCGAGGCTTGATTGAGCCCAATCCAACGGGACACAAAAAGTACTTTGTTCATGTCAAGGTTGTAACTTGTTTTGTTCCATTTAAAATATTCTGCAGAATATATTTATGTCTTACTTTATTTGTATTTATTGTTCTGATTCTGTGTGTGTGTGTTTGTTTGTTATTAAATGCAAAGCCACACAAAGGGCTATCTATACGTTCTTTGCTCACCATGGGTATTGAAATCCGGTTTCTAGCATCATTATACCAGAGACATACTACTATGGCACTGAAGGGGGTATTGGTGGTAAAAGCACAAAGCTACACAATGAACTATTTGTGTTCTGCCCACCACGGGTTCGAAACTCAGTTTCTAAAGTTATAAGACTGCAGACATACTGATATGCCACTGGAGGGGGGGGGCAGTTCAGTACGACAAAACTAATTAATATGAATTTTGTTTGTTTGCAGTTAATAAGCTCATAGTTTCACAAACAGCTATTTGTACTATACCCTCCACTGGTATCAAAACCCGTTTGTTTTTTTTTGCATCATAACCAGCAGACTTATCGCTGTGCCACTGGGGGTCAGTGATTTAATATCTTTCATTTTTCAAAGAACATTTTAAACACAAATTGCTTATTAACATTTACTTGAAAGTTTATTTTATAACCATTTCATCTGATTTAAGAGGTGAATTGTCACACTATATTATAAATATATTAAAAGCTAGTACTGGTTTATGAGGTGAATTGTCACACTGTATTATAAATATATTAAAAGCTAGTACTGATTTAAGAGGTGACTTGTCACACTGTATTATAAATATATTAAAAGCTAGTACTGGTTTAAGAGGTGAAGTTTCACACTGTAATATAAATATATTAAAAGCTAGTACTGATTTAAGAGGTGAATTGTCACACTGTATTATAAATATATTAAAAGCTAGTACTGATTTAAGAGGTGAAGTTTCACACTGTATTATAAATATATTAAAAGTTAGTACTTGTTTATGAGGTGAATTGTCACACTGTATTATAAATATATTAAAAGGTAGTACTGGTTTATGAGGTGAATTGTCACACTGTATTATAAATATATTAAAAGCTAGTACTGGTTTAAAAGGTAAATTGTCACACTGTACTATAAATATTTTAAAAACTAGTACTGATTTAAGAGATGAATTGTCAAACTGTATTATAAATATATCAAAAGCTAGTACTAATTTAAAAGGTGAATTGTCACACTGTATTATAAATATATTAAAAGCTAGTACTGGTTTAAGAGGTGACTTGTCACACTGTATTATAAATATATTAAAAGCTAGTACTGATTTAAGAGATGAATTGTCACACTGTATTATAAATATATTAAAAACTAGTACTGGTTTATGAGGTGAATTGTCACACTGAATTATAAATATATTAAAAGCTAGTACTGATTTAAGAGGTGAAGTTTCACACTGTATTATAAATATATTAAAAGCTAGTACTGGTTTAAGAGATGAATTGTCACACTGTATTATAAATATATTAAAAGCTAGTACTGGTTTATGAGGTGAATTGTCACACTGTATTATAAATATATTAAAAGCTAGTACTGATTTATGAGGTGAATTGTCACACTGTATTATAAATATATTAAAAGCTAGTACTGGTTTATGAGGTGAAGTTTCACACTGTATTATAAATATATTAAATGCTAGTACTGGTTTATGAGGTGAATTGTCACACTGTATTATAAATATATTAAAAGCTAGTACTGATTTAAGAGGTGACTTGTCACACTGTATTATAAATATATTAAAAGCTAGTACTGATTTAAGAGGTGACTTGTCACACTGTATTATAAATATATTAAAAGGTAGTACTGGTTTATGAGGTGACTTGTCACACTGTATTATAAATATATTAAAAGCTAGTACTGATTTAAGAGATGAATTGTCACACTGTATTATAAATATATTAAAAGCTAGTACTGATTTAAGAGGTGAATTGTCACACTGTATTATAAATATATTAAAAGCTAGTACTGATTTATGAGGTGAATTGTCACACTGTATTATAAATATATTAAAAGCTAGTACTGGTTTAAAAGGTGAATTGTCACACTGTACTATAAATATATTAAAAGCTAGTACTGATTTATGAGGTGAATTGTCACACTGTATTATAAATATATTAAAAGCTAGTACTGGTTTATGGGGTGAATTGTCACACTGTATTATAAATATATTAAAAGCTAGTACTGGTTTATCAGGTGAATTGTCACACTGTATTATAAATATATTAAAAGCTAGTACTGGTTTATGAGGTGAATTGTCACACTGTATTATAAATATATTAAAAGCTAGTACTGATTTAAGAGGTGACTTGTCACACTGTATTATAAATATATTAAAAGCTAGTACTGATTTAAGAGGTGACTTGTCACACTGTATTATAAATATATTAAAAGGTAGTACTGGTTTATGAGGTGACTTGTCACACTGTATTATAAATATATTAAAAGCTAGTACTGATTTAAGAGATGAATTGTCACACTGTATTATAAATATATTAAAAGCTAGTACTGATTTAAGAGGTGAATTGTCACACTGTATTATAAATATATTAAAAGCTAGTACTGATTTATGAGGTGAATTGTCACACTGTATTATAAATATATTAAAAGCTAGTACTGGTTTATGAGGTGAATTGTCACACTGTATTATAAATATATTAAAAGCTAGTACTGATTTATGAGGTGAATTGTCACACTGTATTATAAATATATTAAAAGCTAGTACTGGTTTATGAGGTGAATTGTCACACTGTATTATAAATATATTAAAAGCTAGTACTGGTTTAAGAGATGAATTGTCACACTGTATTATAAATATATTAAAAGCTAGTACTGGTTTATGAGGTGAATTGTCACACTGTATTATAAATATATTAAAAGCTAGTACTGATTTATGAGGTGAATTGCCACACTGTATTATAAATATATTAAAAGCTAGTACTGGTTTAAGAGGTGACTTGTCACACTGTATTATAAATATATTAAAAGCTAGTACTGATTTAAGAGATGAATTGTCACACTGTATTATAAATATATTAAAAACTAGTACTGGTTTATGAGGTGAATTGTCACACTGTATTATAAATATATTAAAAGCTAGTACTGGTTTAAAAGGTGAATTGTCATACTGTACTATAAATATTTTAAAAACTAGTACTGATTTAAGAGATGAATTGTCAAACTGTATTATAAATATATCAAAAGCTAGTACTAATTTAAAAAGTGAATTGTCACACTGTATTATAAATATATTAAAAGCTAGTACTGGTTTAAGAGGTGACTTGTCACACTGTATTATAAATATATTAAAAGCTAGTACTGGTTTAAGAGGTGACTTGTCACACTGTATTATAAATATATTAAAAGCTAGTACTGATTTAAGAGATGAATTGTCACACTGTATTATAAATATATTAAAAGCTAGTACTGATTTAAGAGGTGAATTGTCACACTGTATTATAAATATATTAAAAACTAGTACTGGTTTATGAGGTGAATTGTCACACTGTATTATAAATATATTAAAAGCTAGTACTGATTTAAGAGGTGAAGTTTCACACTGTATTATAAATATATTAAAAGCTAGTACTGGTTTAAGAGATGAATTGTCACACTGTATTATAAATATATTAAAAGCTAGTACTGGTTTATGAGGTGAATTGTCACACTGTATTATAAATATATTAAAAGCTAGTACTGATTTATGAGGTGAATTGTCACACTGTATTATAAATATATTAAAAGCTAGTACTGGTTTATGAGGTGAAGTTTCACACTGTATTATAAATATATTAAAAGCTAGTACTGGTTTATGAGGTGAATTGTCACACTGTATTATAAATATATTAAAAGCTAGTACTGGTTTATGAGGTGAAGTTTCACACTGTATTATAAATATATTAAAAGCTAGTACTGGTTTAAGAGATGAATTGTCACACTGTATTATAAATATATTAAAAGCTAGTACTGGTTTATGAGGTGAATTGTCACACTGTATTATAAATATATTAAATGCTAGTACTGGTTTATGAGGTGAATTGTCACACTGTATTATAAATATATTAAAAGCTAGTACTGATTTAAGAGGTGACTTGTCACACTGTATTATAAATATATTAAAAGCTAGTACTGATTTAAGAGGTGAATTGTCACACTGTATTATAAATATATTAAAAACTAGTACTGGTTTAAGAGGTGACTTGTCACACTGTATTATAAATATATTAAAAGGTAGTACTGGTTTATGAGGTGACTTGTCACACTGTATTATAAATATATTAAAAGCTAGTACTGATTTAAGAGATGAATTGTCACACTGTATTATAAATATATTAAAAACTAGTACTGATTTAAGAGGTGAATTGTCACACTGTATTATAAATATATTAAAAGCTAGTACTGATTTATGAGGTGAATTGTCACTCTGTATTATAAATATATTAAAAGCTAGTACTGGTTAATGAGGTGAATTGTCACACTGTATTATAAATATATTAAAAGCTAGTACTGATTTATGAGGTGAATTGTCACTCTGTATTATAAATATATTAAAAGCTAGTACTGGTTTATGAGGTGAATTGTCACACTGTATTATAAATATATTAAAAGCTAGTACTGGTTTATGAGGTGAATTGTCACACTGTATTATAAATATATTAAAAGCTAGTACTGGTTTAAGAGGTGACTTGTCACACTGTATTATAAATATATTAAAAGCTAGTACTGATTTAAGAGATGAATTGTCACACTGTATTATAAATATATTAAAAACTAGTACTGGTTTATGAGGTGAATTGTCACACTGTATTATAAATATATTAAAAGCTAGTACTGATTTAAGAGGTGAAGTTTCACACTGTATTATAAATATATTAAAAGTTAGTACTTGTTTATGAGGTGAATTGTCACACTGTATTATAAATATATTAAAAGCTAGTACTGGTTTAAGAGGTGACTTGTCACACTGTATTATAAATATATTAAAAGCTAGTACTGGTTTAAGAGATGAATTGTCACACTGTATTATAAATATATTAAAAGCTAGTACTGGTTTATGAGGTGAATTGTCACACTGTATTATAAATATATTAAAAGCTAGTACTGGTTTAAGAGGTGACTTGTCACACTGTATTATAAATATATTAAAAGCTAGTACTGGTTTAAGAGGTGACTTGTCACACTGTATTATAAATATATTAAAAGCTAGTACTGATTTAAGAGATGAATTGTCACACTGTATTATAAATATATTAAAAACTAGTACTGGTTTATGAGGTGAATTGCCACACTGTATTATAAATATATTAAAAGCTAGTACTGATTTAAGAAGTGAAGTTTCACACTGTATTATAAATATATTAAAGCTAGTACTGGTTTAAGAGATGAATTGTCACACTGTATTATAAATATATTAAAAGCTAGTACTGGTTTATGAGGTGAATTGTCACACTGTATTATAAATATATTAAAAGCTAGTACTGATTTATGAGGTGAATTGTCACACTGTATTATAAATATACTAAAAGCTAGTACTGGTTTATGAGGTGAAGTTTCACACTGTATTATAAATATAATAAAAGCTAGTACTGATTTAAGAGGTGAATTGTCACACTGTATTATAAATATATTAAAAGCTAGTACTGGTTTATGAGGTGAATTGTCACACTGTATTATAAATATATTAAAAGCTAGTACTGGTTTAAGAGGTGAATTGTCACACTGCATTTCAAACATATTAAAAGCTAATAAACATGGACATTTATATGTTTTAGTAGGTAAGACAAGTTGTCAAGTTTCTCACCACACTTTTGTATTGCAGGTGATAAAACGGCCTGGTGTGGCCTGGTGGTTAAGGCGCTCGATTCGTAATCTGAGGGTTATGCAGTTTGAATCCCTTTCACACCAAACATGCTCGCCCTTTTAGCCGTGGGTATGTTAGAATGTGACAGTCAATTCCACTATTCGTTGGTAAAAGGGTAGCCCAAGAGTTGGTGGTAGGTGGTGATGACTAGCTGCCTTCCCTCTAGTTTTATATTGCTAAATTAGGGGCGGCTAGGGCAGACAGATCTCGTGTAGCTTTTCGCGAAAGTCAGAAACAAAGAAACCAACAGATGATAAATGTCCAGTAGGGTTTCTGAGACCTTGCACGTACTTGTCGTACTCGTGCCAATAGGAGGTATAACCATTCTTTAAATAATCACCTACGCTATGGTGCCCCACTACCTAAGTTCAATTACAATGGTAAAGACAGCTCTTCCACGTCAAACTGGAGTTAAAATCTGATCTCAAATGTTAAAGTATAACCTGAAACTTAGCTGTGTTAGAAAACCATCACTTCGTTAAATAACTGTTTACAAATATAACTCATGTTAAACTACAGTAACAGACATAACCCTTCAAAACAACTTGGAGTAAGGTAAGTATACTTGGTAAAACTAACCATAGATTACAATGCAATAAAAGGAATATATGTCCTCCATGCTAAGGTAACTCATCATATTAAGCTGTAATACGAAGAATAACTTATAGAAATAGCAGAAAATATTAATTATTAAGCCTAACTTTACGTTACTGTGTAATGGGAAGAGCAGTTCGGATGAAACCTAATTTTAAGCTGTAAAGATAGAATAAACCTATGAAACGCTATTTCAAATCTAATCTCAGGATTCTCACAAAATGCTGTCAAAGTATTCTCGTACGATGGTGCAATTCGAAAGAGACATTATACCAAATATTAACTACCTATTATTAATTTACACTATCCTAAAATCTAACCATCAAACACCTCTACTATACCTGCCCTAATTTTGAATTCGTGGGCTAAACGGAAGACGAGTACTAGACACCACTTACAACCAGCACTTGTCTGACCGAATAGAGGGATTTGACCTCCACTGTTATAACACACCCCTTGCTCTAACCGTCGGAGCACAGCAACTAATCATGAACCACGAACCCCTGGATTGTCAAGTCCAACACTATAACCACTAGCTAGGATCCGTATAGAAGTGTAAGATGTAATAATTTTGTGAAATCTAACATTAAATTACCATAAATAAAAAGATAACTTACCACACGTGTAATATTTTGGTAGTAATAAAGTAACCTATCACGTATGTAACAGTTTGGCAGTAATAGTAACATACTGATAATAACATGAAGTCAAAACATTGTTGTGTACTTTATTTTAATTGAAGTTTTAATATCAATACCAGCCATCACTAAAATATGTTTTTTTCAAGTGAATTTGTAGTTATTATAATAATAAAATTGTAACAGTTTCGCAGTAATAAGTTAAGTTACCGCGTATGTAACACTTTGACAGTAATAAAGTAACCTACTACCTATGTAACAGTTTATTCTCGGCAAGTTTCGATAATACACTAAATATGTTTTTATTTTATGTAACTGAAATCTCACCCCAATAGGAACAAGTTCATTGTGGCGTCGCCTGTCCTGTAACTACTTCTTGACATATTTTAGGCCACTAGAACAGAAACTTTTCTGAGAACAAGCTTTGTCTGCAAACAACCGGGGGTAGTGAGGCTCACTCCCCGAAGCCATAATGTGTATTTACCATAGTCACTGTTTAAACTGATGGTTTAAAAATAAAAACTAAAGCCGTCAATGTACCATCTACCATGGTAAAAGTTTCCAAACCGAACCACCATTTTATCAAGTTAAGGAGTTTGGCGTTCTATTTGGTGAACAAAATTTTTAAGTTAGATTTTTTACGTTGTCTATAGTCCTGCCCCCTGGTAACACGTAGCTGAACTATAAAAACACTTCGTATAATATATCAAAAATCTTCATCATTACGTCTGCTCCCCCCCCCGATAGTACAGCGGTAAGTCTACGGATTTACAACCCTAAAATTAGGGGTTTAATTTCCTTCGGTGGGCTCAGCAGATAGCCCAGTGTGGCTTTGCTATAAGAAAAACACACTCATCATCACGTTTAAGTGATGAAGCCCGCGAAGACATTCTTTTGGTTGTTTTCTGAAGTCCCCACAAACTATTGTATGAGAGAATTAATTCTGTTGTAATTATATGGTCACAGAAAAACGAAAAAATGTATTGAATTTCCTATTGCTTTGGCCCTGCATGTCCACGTGGGTTAAGGAGTTCTACTCGAAATCTGAGGGTCGCGGGTTCGAATCCCGGTCGCACCAAACATGCTCGTCATTTCAACCGTGGGGGCGTTATAATGTTTCGGTTAATCCCATTATTCGTTGGTAAAAGAGTAGCCCAAGAAACACAATAAACGCGAGCTTGTTTCCAACTACAAATTGAAGTATATAATAATAGAAGTTATCAGGCCATACAACCGAAAATTATGTTTGGTATCGGATGAATAGACTATTATTTGTATGGGTACAGTGTTAACGCACGAGGCGATGCCAGGTTAACCTGGTGAAAAGCTGCAAACACACAAACTGTACTCTATGTATATAGGATCACAAACGAGTTGTTCATGTTGTATGTTTGTTTTTAAGCACATTAATACATAAGGCGTTATCTGTACTCCGCTCACCACGGGCTAAATAAACCAAATTTTTAATGTCGTAAGCCTGTAGTCTTACCACTGAGCCTCTGGGATGTTCGAGTTTTTGTTTTCGCAAATACTGTCCGACAGAGGGCTTGATATAATTTTTGGAAAGTAAACAAGGAAGTGAGTCAAACAAGTAACATGAAATTAAGTCCTTCCGAGGAAAACTTATTTCAAATTCCCGGAATCAACACCAGAATTACGGATATGTACATGACAAACGGTAGGTGATTAGGGCGTTCGTCTTGTAATCTGAGAGTCGCGGGTTCAGGTGATTAGAACGTTCGACTTGTAATCTGAGGGTCGAGGGTTCAGGTGATCAGGGCGTTCGACTTGTAATCTGAAGATCGCTGGTTCAGGTGATTAGGGCGTTCGACTTGTAATCTGAGGGTTGCGGGTTCGAATCCTCGTCAGACCAAATATACTCGCTCCTTCAGCCGTGGGGAGCGTTATAACGTTCGGTTAATCCCACTGTTCGTTGGTGTAAGGGTGACTCAAAAGTTGGCGGCGGGTGGTAATGACTAGCTGCCTTCCCTCTTGTCTTACACTGCTAAATTAGGGACGGCTAGCGCAGACAATCCTCGAGTAGCTTTGCGCGAAATTAATAAAACAAAGTGACAGTTGTCTTTTTGTTTCTTTCAAGTTTGTTAATACGCGATGTATCATGTGTTATGAAACTAAAACTCTGGGCTATGTTCGTTTTTGAATTTTGCGCAAAGCTACACGAGGGCTATCTGCGCTAGCCGTCCCTAATTTAGCAGTGTAAAACGAGAGGGAAGGCAGCTAGTCATAAACACCCATCGCCAACTCTTGGGTTTCTCTTTTACTAACAAATAGTGGGATCGATCGTATTATTATAATGACCCCACGGCTGTAGTTTTCATAAAGGGCTACACAACAGGATCTGCACGGTACCAACTACGGGGAATCGAACCACGGAGATTAGCGCTGTAAATCCGTAAATTTACTGCTGCCCCAAGAGGTGAGACGTTGTTATATGTAGCTTAGCAAGTCAAGATTAATCACAATCATAATTACTCTTTCAATGCAATAATACTTAGAAAATGCAGCTTAGAATTCAGAACACATAAAACAAGAGTGACAAAGTGATAATTCACCTCATTTTATTTTATGTATACCGTTGGAAAGATGTTGTGAAAATAAATTACAAGAATATCCTGGTGACAATTGTATTTAGTGAAAATTAAAACATTTTTGTTTCCAGTTGTGTCGCGTTTCTATTATTTTCAATTTGCACGAACGTTTCGTCGGAGTGAATTTTATCGAATATTCAGAACGGTTGATATAATTGCGCCTAGCGCTAAATGATGTCATTATTTTAATTTTCGAGTTTTTCAAAACCGACCAATCGGAGACAAGCCTAATTATTGTTTTCTTTTGTTGTTGTCGACAATCTCAATGCAAATCCGCGTAAAGCATTTTACGACGTAAAATCAAACCAGTTTAAGATACAGCTTGTTCACCAGTATTCCAATTTTAAAATTTCTTGGATGTCCTTTCTTTGTTCATAGTAATATAACAAAGTCGAAGTAAAATTGTAGTTGGATTAGGAGCGGCCTCACTGGAAAATTACAGAAGCTCGAGATTCGCACCAGGTACGAGAATCCATGTGATACAATACGGTGAATATTGCTAAAACTATAAAAAGTGGGTTGCATGGAAACTACATACTTTGTTCAGACTACATCGAGGTTGAGACGTTTTGTCTTAAATATGCGAAGGTCATTTACGTACTAGATTAACTCTACATAATTAAAAATGTTTTCACATAGTATCATCATCATATTGTGGTGATTTTTTTATTTAAAGACAGTATTTTCTAGAGATGGTGGATATTATTACACGTTATTTATTAACGTTATTATGGGCCTATTTGTTTTAAAGCAAAACCCTATTGGGATATCTACTGTGTCCACCACTCAATGTATAGAGTTGTAAGTTCCTATACTTCCAGCTGTACCACAAAGGGATGCTATAGGTCTGACAAAATGTAACCGAGAAAACTTCAAGTCGCCCGGCATGGCCAGGTGGGTTAAGGCGTTCGACTTATAATCTGAGGTCGCGGGTTTGAATCCCCGTCGCACCAAACATGCTCACCCTTATAGCCGTGGGGCTGTTATTATGTGCGGACAATCCCACTATTCGTTGGTAAAAGAGTGGTCCAAGAGTTGGCGATGGGTGGCGATGACTAGCTGTCTTCCCTCTAGTCTTACACTGCTAAATTAGGGATGGCTAGCGCAGATAGCCCTCGTGCAGCTTTGCGCGAAATTAAAATAAAAAGAAGCAAAACTTCAGGAACATTTAATTTCAAAAACGACGCGAGACAATAACTATCCACAATAAATCTACAAGTAATCTTGATTAAACTACGAACTATTTTTTACATCGTTGGATATCTGAAATACATTATGAATGTATTAAGCCACGATGTTAAAATGTATTCGTGCGTCTAAGAAAGTTATGAAAGTAAAGATTAATATTTGTCTCAGATCATCCAACGTGTGATTTCTCTTATCCAATGATATTCAGTCTGTGGTAGTTTGAGTTGTTAAAAAAGTTTCTTACTAATAGTTTCTGGTCCTTCGCTTAGTTGATAAATCAACTGAGGTCCAGGACTTCTTTCCGACTCGAAGAATTAATGACTGTGAAATTATCTGAATTAAATAATAACAAAATACTGTTTCTCAACTAGTGGCTGTCCCATGGCCTCGAGAAAAGTAGTCAGGGTTAGCTGTCTATCTCAGTTCATAAAATGCTCATGGAGCGTGTGTATAGTCTCGGGTTTGAATACGAATCGCGTGAAAATAGTTAAATAACATCTTATATAAAACAATCTACGTCTTAAGACTTATTAGTATCACTGCGATAAATCACCAAAACTCTTATTTCGTATAAGATTTTAAGGAAACCAATCAGTTCTTCTAACTTTTTTTTAATTTTTGTAATTCGTGTCTCGTTTGAAACACTAGATTGATATCGTTAACTTGTAGGCGATGACAGACGAAACTTAATATTGGCGTTGTTCTGATAGTCTACATGCACGTTTTCTCTGTTTTATTATATTGTTGGTAGATGGTTTGTCATGTCTAGCTCTGTTCTTGTGCGTCAGATGAACTTTAACAACAGTGTCTTGTAATTCTATGTTGTTGAAACATAATTAGTTGTTGTTTTTCTTTCTGATAGAGGTGAAAAGCTGTACCTCGCCCAAAACACGAGAAAGTCTAAGCCTAGCTGGAAACGTATAATCCTCTGTGGCTTTATAACGATAATTATTGTTATTGCTATTTTAGCTGGGATTCTAGCAGCAAGTAAGTACTAAGAGCTACATCGTAGTTTGAGCATTCTGGAGTTCCTTTAGTTTCAAAATCTCGTAACTCCAACTATTTCTTTTACTATGTTTATGAGTTAGCTTCAAACGAGTCTAAGAATTTTGTTTTTACAGAAGATCTCTTCCATATACGGATTTATGGTTTTCATGACAAGACAGGTTTATAACCTGTGTTTATACACTGCTTTGAATGTAATTTGTCTTTCTTAATGTTTCTTTGTCTCAACTTCTTTACAAATAATTTTCCTTTTGCGTGAATAAACATTTCACATATTGAAATTTATTGCTAAATAAAAATTAGGTTTCAGGAGCGATTGCACTCATAAGTGGTATCTAGTTTATGGTTAATAGGAGTGATTTTATTTTCAGGTGATATCAAATTTAGTGTTAATAGGAGTGATATCTAGTTTAGGGTTAATAGGAATTATTATACTTATAGGAGTGATACTACTTTAGGGTTAAGAGGACTGAATGTGTTTATAGGAATACCACGTTGTTTAGAGTTAAAAGGAGTGGTTGTATTTATATAGTAATATGTAATTTAGGGTTAATGGGTTTACCGTGTTCATAAAATTGATGTTTAGTTCAAGCTTGATTGAATTATTATGTTTGTAGGAAAAATTTATTTTAAGTTGCTAATAGATTACATCTAGAGTAATTCACCAAAAATATTTTTTTTTTGTAAAGTTATATTTTTAGAAAACAGAGTCAACTTTATAACCTGGGCACGTTTATATATTTTATTATTCGAAATATCATTCTGAATAAGTACATAAATATTGATTCAATTTGTTCTTAGCTGGTATTTTGATGTCAGAATCAGAATATTCACATGGGACAGAACAGCCAAAGGATGGTCCCCTACCAAGTAGAAGTACCGGCTCTTCTGATGTCTTAGACGAATACGCCTTTCCTCCACCTCCTCAAAACTCCCCACATTCAGGTTCGATCCCTCCTTCTCTTTTAAACTCTTCTCAGTCAAATAACACTTTGGGCTCCGCAACTACAACTACCCAAGAAACCAGGACGCCTGTTTCGCCATCTAGCGGTATTCGTCAAACAAATGAAAGTGTGCCACCTACAATTACTGTGTTTCTGAATCATTCGACCGTTCCTGTACGAATAGGTAAGACACTTAGCAGCCTTTAGTCTGTGATTACCTGTATACGTAAAAGTCAAGTAACAGACATATATAAACTGGATCAAATATCGGCGACAGTATATACATTATAAATACTATTTTTTTCCACAGCTTTAAACAAATTATTATTTCAACTATCAAAAATATTTTCTATCAGTTGCGCAATATTTATCATTGTTTACCACGTGAACTTTCTGTCTTTTTTTAGTGCCAAATGCAGTTAGGGGAGAGTTCACAATTTTAGATTTAGAATTTGTTGATGCGTTGCAAGACAATACCTCTCGTGAATTCGTTTCCTTGGCAACCGAACTCGAAGTAGAGGTAAGAGCTTCTTATGCCTAACGTTTTTCCTGTTGTTAAATATGGCAACATCTACGTAGTAGTTGAACTTTACCATTTTTAATAATTTTTGAAATAAAATATTTAAACCATATCATAACGGAAGATATTTGTTAGGGGTAAGGTTTCACTATGGAATATACACTGAAGGTACCGAAACTGGAGTTTCAGTGATGTAATCTCTCATACTTACCGCTAAGCCACTGCAAGACGAGTTATTCTGGATCAAGATCATTAATAGCAATGGTCACCCGTTGGTATAGCGGTAAGTCTAGGGATTTACAACGCTAAAGTCAGGGGTTCGATTCTCCTCGGTGGACTCAGCGTATAGCCCACCGTGGCTTTCCTATAAGAAAACACATATACAGATTAATATCAATAAATTCAGCTAAGTTCCTATTAGTTTCATAATTTAATTAAACCGCTTCATTTTGTAAAATGTATTGAATTTGAAAAGTCTCGTGACTTAAATCGGAGTTACGCTGGATCTGGTGGCTAGGGAGCGCTCGTCTCGCAATCTGAAGGCCACGGGACCAAAATTCTTTCCTGACCATGCTCACCCTTTCAGCCATGGGTGCATTGTAATGTAACACTCAAGTTCACTATTCGTTGATAAAGAGAAGCCCCAAAACTGGCTGTGGGTAGTTTCAACTAATTGTCGTCCTTCTGTACTGGCCCGGCACGGCCAGGTGGGTTAAGGCGTGCGACTCGTAATCCGAGGATCGCGGGTTCGCATCCCCATCGCCCCAAACATGCTCGCCCCTTTTAGCCACGGGGCGTTATAATATGACGATCAATCCCGCTATTTGTTGGTAAAAGAATAGCCTAAGAGTTGGCCGTGGGCGGTGATGACTCGCTGCCTTCCCTCTAGTCTTACACTGCTAAATGAGCGACGGCTAGCACAGATAGCCCTTGAGTAGCTTTGCGCGAAATTAAAAAACAAACAAACAAACCTTCTGTACTGTCACTTGAAGATTAGAGACAGCTGGCGAAGACAGCTCTTGGGTAGCTTTGCTCGAAATTTAATAAACAAACAAGATAAGATGTTCTCTAGTGACTAAACATCGAAGTAGCAGGTGAGTTAAAGAAACTCTTTAACCCAAGCACTTTCGTAAGGTAGACAAGTGGAAAATGGGTACAAGACATCTTCACTTTGCAGATATAAGAACAGCTGACAATATTATTTTATGTCTAATAAAATAAAAACAGGTTTATGACAGTAAACATTTCGCACAAGACTGCGAGAAAGCACACCTGTTGGTAAACCTCAGCACGACTCACTAAGCCTGTAATCTCCAGCGCCACCTATCTAATTTTATAATCAAGTGCAGTCATATTTTTCGAGAATATTTTTCATTATTAATTTATTAGCGACTCCCCACCCCCAGGGGCATAGCGGCATGTTTGCGGACTTACAATGCTAGAATACGGATTTCTGTACCCGTGGTGGGCAGAGCATAGATAGCCCATTACGTTGCTTTGTCTGTAACTTCAAAAGAAACATAATTTGTTGGAATCATCGTTTAGAAAATCACAGTAATAAGCTTATTTAATCTATAAAGACTTTATTTATTAGTTTTTTGTGAACTGTAATCTAAGGGCTAGATTGCATTTTGCAATGCACTTTCGTAGGTATTAGGAGTAACGAGTTGTTAGTTTAGGTATTTCTTTTGTCAGTTTTGATCATTGTCTGTGAAAGATAAATTATTAATTAAAAACAAAACTGGTATATTATATATATTTATATTTTCTCATTTCCTTGAATAGCTAAAGAAAATCTTCAGTAAAAAAGGGAATGACCCACACTCCGTGAAGATTACGTCATTCAGGTAAATTGTGAACGTTGAGGCTAAGAACGTTGGTCAGGTTTTGTGAACGTTGATACTAAGAACATTAGTCAGGTTTTGTGAACGTTGAGACTAAGAACATCAGTCAGGTTTTGTGAACGTTGAGACTAGGAACATTAGTTAGGTTTTGTGAACGTTGAGGCTAAGAACATTAGTTAGGTTTTGTGAACGTTGAGACTAAGAACATTAGTCAGGTTTTGTGAACGTTGAGACTAAGAACATTAGTTAGGTTTTGTGAACGTTGAGACTAAGAACATTAGTTAGGTTTTGTGAACGTTGAGACTAAGAACAATAGTCAGGTTTTGTGAACGTTGAGACTAAGAACATTAGTTAGGTTTTGTGAACGTTGAGACTAAGAACAATAGTCAGGTTTTGTGAACGTTGAGGCTAAGAACATTAGTCAGGATTTGTGAACGTTGAGACTAAGAACATTAGTCAGGATTTGTGAACGTTGAGACTAGGAACATTAGTTAGGTTTTGTGAACGTTGAGACTAAGAACATTAGTCAGGTTTTGTGAACGTTGAGACTAAGAACATTAGTTAGGTTTTGTGAACGTTGAGACTAAGAACAATAGTCAGGTTTTGTGAACGTTGAGACTAGGAACATTAGTCAGGATTTGTGAACGTTGAGACTAGGAACATTAGTTAGGTTTTGTGAACGTTGAGACTAAGAACATTAGTCAGGTTTTGTGAACGTTGAGACTAAGAACATTAGTCAGGTTTTGTGAACGTTGAGACTAAGAACATTAGTCTGGTTTTGTGAACGTTGAGACTAAGAACATTAGTCAGGTTTTGTGAACGTTGAGACTAAGAACATTAGTCAGGTTTTGTGAACGTTGAGACTAAGAACATTAGTCAGATTTTGTGAACGTTGAGACTAAGAACATTAGTCAGGATTTGTGAACGTTGAGACTTGGAACATTAGTCAGGATTTGTGAACGTTGAGACTAGGAACATTAGTTAGGTTTTGTGAACGTTGAGACTAAGAACATTAGTCAGGTTTTGTGAACGTTGAGACTAAGAACATTAGTTAGGTTTTGTGAACGTTGAGACTAAGAACAATAGTCAGGTTTTGTGAACGTTGAGACTAAGAACATTAGTCAGGATTTGTGAACGTTGAGACTAAGAACATTAGTCAGGTTTTGTGAACGTTGAGACTAAGAACATTAGTCAGGATTTGTGAACGTTGAGACTAAGAACATTAGTCAGGATTTGTGAACGTTGAGACTAAGAACATTAGTCAGGTTTTGTGAACGTTGAGACTAAGAACATTAGTTAGGTTTTGTGAACGTTGAGACTAAGAACATTAGTTAGGTTTTGTGAACGTTGAGACTAAGAACATTAGTCAGGTTTTGTGAACGTGGAGATTAAGAACATTAGTTAGGTTTTGTGAACGTTGAGACTAAGAACATTAGTCTGGTTTTGTGAACGTGGAGATTAAGAACATTAGTTAGGTTTTGTGAACGTTGAGACTAAGAACATTAGTCAGGTTTTGTGAACGTTGAGACTAAGAACATTAGTTAGGTTTTGTGAACGTTGAGACTAAGAACATTAGTCTGGTTTTGTGAACGTTGAGACTAAGAACAATAGTTAGGTTTTGTGAACGTTGAGACTAAGAACATTAGTCAGGATTTGTGAACGTGGAGATTAAGAACATTAGTTAGGTTTTGTGAACGTTGAGACTAAGAACAATAGTCAGGTTTTGTGAACGTTGAGACTAGGAACATTAGTTAGGTTTTGTGAACGTTGAGACTAAGAACAATAGTTAGGTTTTGTGAACGTTGAGACTAAGAACATTAGTTAGGTTTTGTGAACGTTGAGACTAAGAACATTAGTTAGGTTTTGTGAACGTGGAGATTAAGAACATTAGTTAGGTTTTGTGAACGTTGAGACTAAGAACAATAGTCAGGTTTTGTGAACGTTGAGACTAGGAACATTAGTTAGGTTTTGTGAACGTTGAGACTAAGAACATTAGTCAGGTTTTGTGAACGTTGAGACTAAGAACATTAGTTAGGTTTTGTGAACGTTGAGACTAGGAACATTAGTTAGGTTTTGTGAACGTTGAGACTAAGAACATTAGTCAGGTTTTGTGAACGTTGAGACTAAGAACATTAATCAGGTTTTGTGAACGTTGAGACTAAGAACATTAGTCAGGTTTTGTGAACGTTGAGACTAAGAACATTAGTCAGGTTTTGTGAAAGTCCATGTAGTTCCTTAACTAGCTGTAAGTTTATATATATTTCTATCTGGATATCGAAATATTTGCTTCTCTTCAATGCCTTTACTGATTCAAACTGGTTCCAGTGCCACAAATATGTGAATTTGGTTTTCTTCTACATTTGTCCTAACGGTTTTGTTGATAGCAAAATAAACATACAAAAAATACGTGGAAACTTTAATTAATGTGTTTTATTCAATATTCCACAGGCCTGGCAGTGTCGTGGTTCGGTTTACGGCGACTTGGAACACCCCTCAGGCAGCACTGTCAGCTTCAGTTACTAAAACAGTTATACAGCGCTATCTGGAGGTGAAAAATGAAAGCTTGGCAGGCCACCATATCAACATCCTTTCAGTAAAAACCGAAGGTAAACCTTGACTAATCATTTTGTTTTTAGGTTTTGTTGTTATTATTCAAACGGTTCTTTTGCGGACTTACAACGACTATAAACTGGGTTTTGATACCCGTGGCGGGCAGAGCACCGATAGCACTTTGCGTAGTTTTTTGTGCATAATGACAAACAGCGACAGAAATGAAGTATAGCTTTTCAGGTTTAACATTCGGTTGTTACAAATAAACACAACATTTTCAAACTTTTTCAATAAGAATAAATATAAAACCAGTAATATCTTTCTTACCTAAGGTACACAAACCTAATATACCTCTAAGGCTTATCATGACTGCTCAAAACTCTCCATATCAACTGGCTATTTTCCTAGTATCTATCTTATCTCCACTATGAGGAGATACTGAATATCATATTTAAAACTCGATAGATTTAATGGGACAACTCAGAAAGCTGCACATCAAATCCCAGGATATTATGGTCAGTTTTGACGTCATAGATCTATCAACCAATGTTCCAACCTCAGAAACCCTTTACATCACTAGACAACGACTGCTGAATGAGAACTCTCTATCACACAGAACAGATATGAAAACAGACGCCATAATGGAATTAACAACTATTTGCCTACAATCAACCTATTTCCAATACAATGAGGAATTATATAAACAAACAGATGGTCTAGCCATGGGATCACCACTCTCTCCAATCTTAGCAGACATTTTCATGGAAGACTTTGAAGAAAGAGTCCCTTCATCCACACCAATAAAACCAAGTTTCTACAAACGTTTTGTCGACGATACCTTCGTTATTTGGCACCACGGTCATGAAAACTTACCAGCCTTCTTAGAACATCTCAGTTCCGTAGACAAAATAATCCACTTTACCATGGAAGTAGAGAAACAAAACAGTCTGTCGTTTCTTGACATACTCATCAACAAACAAGCAAGACAAGTAACCACAACTGTGTACAGAAAACGGACAGATACCTACACTTCCAGTCCTATCATCCAACCTCGATAAAATGTGGTGTAATCCTCTGACTAAACAAAAGAGCAGAAAACATTTGTAGTAAGACATCCATTGAAACAGAACGTCAAGAGATCGTAGAGAGTTATAAACAGAATGGTTACATCTCCTCCTTGATCAAAAACTCCTTGAAGATGACCACAACAGAAAGAAAAGGTCAGAAAGTCACCACCACTACCACCAGTGAAAAACTCAAATGCATAGCCAAGAACTTCAACATAGAGGTCCTGTGGAATACCTACAGTACCTTAAGGTCCATTCTGGTAAAAACATACAGCAACCTACCAAATAGAATCTCTAAAACGTCATCTATGTAATTCCGTGTTCCTGTAACGATACATACATTGGACAAACAGGAAGAAAACTTGTGACAAGAATAAAATAACATAAGTACAGGACTCATGAAAACACAAAATTCAGTCATTACAGTGCACGCCACTTCAACTGGACACAGGAATAAACTGGGAGAAAACTAAAATCACCGACACAGATAAATTCTGGAAGACAAGAAAAATCAAAGAATCATTTTATATCAACACTATTAAAGCTCCACTAAACAGAGATTCCAGATTAGAGGTGAGTAACCCATGGCTGCCATTGGTTGAATCTACAGGAAATCTCTCCTCCAGTCAGAAACAGTGATAATTCGACCAATCATAACACGCTCTCCACAATTCACCAGGACACTATAAAAGACCGACAACACCTACGCACACACAGGCAAAACTTTCGGCGCCTGTCCTGTGAAAGTGGGTTTTCTCGGGGCACTCCTGTTTTCCCCCACAGCAAAAACTTAGGCATTGGATTTTTAGATCCCAGCACAGGCAACTTTATTGCCAGACCCTGAGTCGGGTCGTTTGATTTCATGTTCATATTTACTTTGACTTCTGCCTTTTGGGACGCGACCTGGCCGTTCTCTCCGGTGCTGCTTTTGCCTCGGTCTAGGATAACATTAAGAATGACCTCCTTCACCCAAAAAAGAGTCAAAAATTATTTAATAAATAAATAAATAAAACTAAACCTAATAACCTTTCACGAAAGGGGACGAAGAGGAACCACAACGTTCCTGAACACCCCAGTTGGAGAAAGAATTCTTACGATTTCTCTCTCTCTAAACTAAACCCCTGCCACGTTAGTTTGCGTTTGTTTTGCACACACTGACCTGAAGACGAAAGGCGGAAGACTTTCAAAACGTCGTCCTCTACGCTTGTGTCTCCACAACAGGTAGTTGCCGTCCATTCTACATAGTTTCATCATCTTTATTACTGTTGAAGAATTTACATATTGACGTAATAAATTTTGAATACGTATACGGAAAGTCGATGCTGAAAATTCCAGAACGAACCATAAGAGTTTTACGTCGCCATCGGTCCAGAGAACTGAATCATTGGAATTAAACACAAAGCTACACAATGGGTTATCTGTGCTCTGCCCACTACGGACATAAAAACCTGGTTTCTAGCGGTGTGATTCCGCAGAAATACCACTGTGCCACTAGCAGTAGCTAGAAATTTAAATGAAAACAATATCAAAGTATTTTTGTGAAAGCAGATATTAGTTGGGTAATTTTACGCTGGACAAAATAAATGCAAGAACTCTAGAATCTGTAATATCTTTGTCGTAATCAAAGGATTTCAAAATCTGAATATATATGTGCAAATTATCGACGTTAACAATCTGAAGACACGATAAAAAGGTCGTTTTATCCTGTCTGTAAATTATGTTCGACATCTCCGCTGATTGCCTGGTATGGCCAAGTGATTAAGGCACCCGGTTGCGGGTTCGAGTCACCGTCACACCAAACATGCTCGCCCTTTCAACCGTGGGGCGTTATAATGTAACGGCCAATCCCACTATTCGTTGGTAAAAGAGTAGCCCAAGAGTTGGCGGTGGGTGGTGATGACTAGCTGCCTTCCCTCTAGTCTTACACTGCTAAATTGGGGACCACTAGCTCAGATAACCCTCGCGTAGCTTTGCGCGAAATTCAAAAGCATCTCCGCTGACCTATGGCGGAGAAATTTATTAGGCCTCACTAAGTAATCGTTTACAGAGAGATATAAGCGCATTCTTGATTTGTTTCTTTAGCGTGTAATTTATATGAGTTTGGTTCTAACAGTTTATATAAATTACTAATGAATACCAGTTCCACAACGGTATATATTCTTATTACTGCTCTATGGATAAGATAAGTTTGGTTAAAAGGTTCTGATGGGGGGGGGGAGTACAGACGAACATCAAGGTTAGTTGTATTGACGACCGTAACTTGGATGATGTGATTTGTTTATTATAAAGTAATTTTCGCAAAGAGTGCATGCTTCTCTGTTGGGAGTCAATTACATTCCACAAAAACAGGATTTTGTTTTGAATTTCGCACAAAACAACAGGATCTATATAATGCTTGATTTCCCTGCATCATTGACTGGGTAAGGCGTGGCTAAATGATTCGCGATACATTGTATTAGAGATGGTTAAGCCTTCTGTTCCACCAGACAAGAGTTACTCAAGAGTTGATTGGTTGCTGTAAGCTCAAAATTAGGACGACCAGCGCAGATATATCCTGAGCAGCTTTCTCGAAATGTCCGAAAGTGATAATAAAATTAATGATCATGCTCAATCTGATGGTTATTATTACACATTGTTGTGGTGAAGAGAGAAAGATCGTTTTGGGGTTCGCATCTTGACAAACGTTTAACACACTTTCCATAAAAGAAGAGCATCATCTTCCTGAACCACTGTTAATCACGCCATAGACACAAAAATCTTTGAAAATATATCAGAGGCCTTAAGAATTATGTGCTCGGATGGAATTGCTGTATTTCCAGTTTTTTTTGGCACTGTTTCTCATAAAAACGGCTTTGATTTCAAACTCTGACTACATTTTTATGAGTATTTAAAAATCCTTATTTCCTTTTTGACGAGAGGTTACCAGCTTCATCGTACTGTTTTTTTTTTAGGGAAGGGTCGGAAGGTTCTTTTTCGTTAGCTTTATAAATGAGGGCGTTGCTTTGAATTGACTTGAGTACAGACTTAAAGCCACTTGCTTTGCTAAGAGGTGAAAACATGTTTTGTTCTTTAACTCTACCTCTTTCAACAATCGAGTTTTGAATAGGAGTGTGAGATACACATCCAGTTGTAAGTTTATCTGTGAGGACATTACATTTGGAGCGTTAAGGAATTCGTTGTTTTGAAACCTGTTTACCATGATGCTACTGTTATCTTCTGTGACATTAATATATCTCAATCCTTCTTACATAGCATGTTTAAACATACAAAAATTACAGTGTTTCTGATAAAGTGTATTTGACTCACAGAATGACAATCCTTCTCATAAAGTGTTTAATTTTGAACAAATCAGTGTTTGTTATAAAGTGTGTTTAACCTTGCAACAGATCAGTCTTTGTTATAAAGTGTGTTTAACCTTGCAACAAATCAGTGTTTGTTATAAAGTGTGTTTAACCTTGCAACAAATCAGTGTTTGTTATAAAGTGTGTTTAACCTTGCAACAGATCAGTGTTTGTTATAAAGTGTGTTTAACCTTGCAACAGATTAGTGTTTGTTATACAGTGTGTTTAACCTTGCAACAGATTAGTGTTTGTTATAAAGTGTGTTTAACCTTACAACAGATTAGTCTTTGTTATGAAGTGTGTTTAACCTTACAACAAATCAGTGTTTGTTATGAAGTGTGTTTAACCTTGCAACAAATTAGTCTTTGTTATAAAGTGTGTTTAACCTTACAACATATTAGTCTTTGTTATGAAGTGTGTTTAACCTTACAACAAATCAGTGTTTGTTATGAAGTGTGTTTAACCTTACAACAAATCAGTGTTTGTTATAAAGTGTGTTTAACCTTGCAACAGATTAGTGTTTGTTATGAAGTGTGTTTAACCTTACAACAAATCAGTGTTTGTTATAAAGTGTGTTTAACCTTGCAACAAATCAGTGTTTGTTATAAAGTGTGTTTAACCTTGCAACAAATCAGTGTTTGTTATAAAGTGTGTTTAACCTTGCAACAGATCATTGTTTGTTATAAAGTGTGTTTAACCTTGCAACAAATCAGTGTTTGTTATAAAGTGTGTTTAACCTTGCAACAAATTAGTCTTTGTTGTAAAGTGTGTTTAACCTTACAACAGATTAGTCTTTGTTATAAAGTGTGTTTAACCTTGCAACAAATCAGTGTTTGTTATAAAATGTGTTTAACCTTGCAACAAATCAGTGTTTGTTATAAAGTGTGTTTAACCTTGCAACAGATCAGTGTTTGTTATAAAGTGTGTTTAACCTTGCAACAAATTAGTCTTTGTTGTAAAGTGTGTTTAACCTTGCAACAAATCAGTGTTTGTTATAAAGTGTGTTTAACCTTGCAACAGATCAGTGTTTGTTATAGAGTGTGTTTAACCTTATAACAAATCAGTCTTTCTTATAAAGTGTTTTTAACCTCACAAAGTGACAATCCTTCTTATAAAATGTGTTTTACCTTACAATAGAGGAATCTCGTTAACTGTTATATAACAAACTCGCTTGTTTTTATGATTGTCTTTAGTGTTTATTTTATACAACGTGGTGTATTTTCGTAACTTTAGAATGGAATTTCAGATCCTGAAATATATTTTTCGGATGATATTGTCACAAATGGACATTTTCATAACTGCAAAAGTAATGAAATATTGACGTAATGTTATAAACTTACTTCTCACGATGTAGCTCTACTGATCTATCATCTTTATTCTCACGATGTAGCTCTACTGATCTATCATCTTTATTCTCACGGTGTAGTTCTACTGATCTGTCATCTTTATTCTCACGATGTAGCTCTACTGATCTGTCATCTTTATTCTCACGATGTAGCTCTTTTGATCTGTCATCTTTATTCTCACGGTGTAGCTGGACTAATCTCTCATCTTTATTCTCACGATGTAGCTCTACTGATCTGTCATCTTGATTCTCACGGTGTAGCTCTACTAGTCTGTCATCTTTATTCTCACGATGTAGCTCTACTGATCTGTCATCTTTATTCTCACGGTGTATCTCTACTGATCTGTCATCGTGATTCTCACGATGTAGCTCTACTGATCTGTCATCTTTATTCTCACGGTATATCTCTACTGATCTGTCATCGTGATTCTCACGGTGTAGCTCTACTGATCTATCATCTTTATTCTCACGGTGTATCTCTACTGATCTGTCATCGTGATTCTCACGGTGTAGCTCTACTGATCTATCATCTTTATTCTCACGGTGTATCTCTACTGATCTGTCATCTTTATTCTCACGGCGTATCTCTACTGATCTGTCATCTTTATTCTCACGATGTATCTCTACTGATCTGTCATCTTTATTCTCACGGTGTAGCTCTACTGATCTGTCATCTTTATTCTCACGGTGTAGCTCTACTGATCTGTCATCTTTATTCTCACGGTGTAGCTCTACTGATCTATCTTCTTGATTCTCACGGTGTAGCTCTACTGGTCTGTCATCTTCTTCTCACGGTGTAGCTCTACTGATCTATCTTTATTCTCACGGTGTAGCTCTACTGGTCTGTTATCTTGATTCTCACGGTGTAGCTCTTCTGATCTGTCATCTTTATTCTCACGGTGTAGCTCTACTGATCTGTCATCTTTATTCTCACGGTGTAGCTCTACTGATCTGTCATCTTTATTCTCACGGTGTAGCTCTACTGCTCTGTCATCTTTATTCTCACGGTGTAGCTCTACTGATCTGTCATCTTTATTCTCACGGTGTAGTTCTACTGATCTGTCATCTTTATTCTCACGGTGTAGCTCTACTGCTCTGTCATCTTTATTCTCACGGTGTAGCTCTACTGATCTGTCATCTTTATTCTCACGGTGTAGCTCTACTGATCTGTCATCTTTATTCTCACGGTGTAGCTCTACTGATCTGTCATCTTTATTCTCACGGTGTAGCTCTACTGATCTGTCATCTTTATTCTCACGGTGTAGTTCTACTGATCTGTCTTCTTGATTCCCACGATGTAGCTCTTCTGATCTGTCATCTTTATTCTCACGATGTAGCTCTACTGATCTGTCATCTTTATTCTCGCGGTGTAGCTCTACTGATCTATCATTTTTATTCTCAAGATGTAGTTCTACTGATCTGTCATCTTTATTCTCACGGTGTAGCTCTACTGATCTGTCATCTTTATTCTCACGGTGTATCTCTACTGATCTGTCGTTTTTATTCTCACGGTGTATCTCTACTGATCTGTCATCTTTATTCTCACGGTGTAGCTCTACTGATCTGTCATCTTTATTCTCAAGATGTAGTTCTACTGATCTGTCATCTTTATTCTCACGATGTAGCTCTTTTGATCTGTCATCTTTATTCTCACGGTGTAGCTGGACTGATCTGTCATCTTTATTCTCACGGTGTAGCTCTACTGATCTGTCATCTTTATTTTCACGGTGTAGCTCTACTGATCTGTCATCTTTATTCTCACGGTGTATCTCTACTGATCTGTCATCTTTATTCTCACGATGTAGCTCTACTGATCTGTCATCTTTATTCTCACGGTGTAGCTCTACTGATCTGTCATCTTTATTCTCACGGTGTAGCTCTACTGCCCTGTCATCTTTATTCTCACGGTGTAGCTCTACTGATCTGTCATCTTTATTCTCACGGTGTAGCTCTACTGATCTGTCATCTTTATTCTCACGGTGTAGCTCTACTGCTCTGTCATCTTTATTCTCACGGTGTAGCTCTACTGATCTGTCATCTTTATCAAACTATTTCTAAGTTAACTCTTATTGTAACCAATAATAAGTTTCATTACTGGTATTTCACTTTTCTAGGCATATTTATGTGTACAGTATACCTGTTGGTTTGTGTGTACAGTACACCTATTGATTTATGTGTACAGTACACCTATTGATTTATGTGAATTGTTTTTTAGTCGTTTCAGATACAAGGTCTCCAAGCGCTGTATTGTCAACTACATACGTTTCTCTGGATGAATCAACTTTCCCCACTACTGCAGTGTCTACCTCTAGTAGTGAAAATGTAAGTACTCCAGTCAGAACAGAAGAAATAACAAGTGGAGGTAACAGTTCAATATTCCTGGACAGTGAAACCACGTTTCTACAAGATGTTTCACACAATCCTACACCACCATTTGACACAACAACAGCTAATCCTGCAACAACGAATAATCAAAGCACAACAATAGAACGCACAACGACCCCGAAGGTCAGTGTTTCTGGAAACGGAACAGTCGTTTATTATCCACGGAAAAATGTTAATATTCTCCAGAAAGTCAACGACTTCGGTTTCAACTCCACAAGTACATTTCTGACAGAGTCGAGTTCGGAGTTCGATGGTACAGAATTCAGCACTGTGGTAAGTTCTCCCAGTTCGATTGTTGAAGGTAATCAAACTGTTATTAATAAGAAAGAAATGAAGTGGAACAGTGATGACGCGTACGAATCGCCTTGGGAAGCTTTAGGATTCTTCTCTCAACATACAACTGATAGTACAACTGAGAGGAAAGGCGTAGGGGGAGTTGAAAGCTATAATACCTCAACTGAATTATCTCATTCGGAAGCTTCGATGGTACTCGGTTTATTCCCAGGTTCAGTAGTTGTTCAAGAAGCTGAAATAATCGAGAATTCGTTTTTAATGCATTTCAATCAAACACCTTTCACAGATTCGGGTGGAGCTGAACCCCAGATAGAAACTAGTTCAGCAGCTTCACGAAACTTTACTAGTTCTTCAAAAGGAGACGATGGTCAGTCCTTAGAAGTTTCAACCGAAACGCAGAAGACAGAGATTCCAGAACATTCTACCAATGTTTCGGCGTCGTTAGAAAATGCAGAAGAATACTCTAGCAGTTTAGCTGGAACGTCAGAGAGTCCGGTTCTAGATGAATCCACTACATCACATGAAGCATTTGATACCACTTCTCGTGTAATCTCTGGTTCAGATAAACCGGCTTACAACACAACATTTGGTATTTCAGATGAACAATTGACAGATGATACGGACAACTTTAGTGTTCACGAAGTAGTTGGTTCAGAGGAAACTAATAAAGAAACTCTTACGACAGAATATTCTGAAGTAAGTGAGCCTATAGGTATTCATTCATCTACCGAAGTATCGATAATTCAGATAGATCCCAGGACCTTAACCACTGCTTTTCCCAGCAATGACAACATCTGGCCAGAACCGATGAAACCTTTAGTCTCGGGAAACCACACCGAAAACGGACTTCAATTTACGAAATTTAAAACGGTCACAAGCTTCGACGAAAATCAGGGAAAAACTCAGTCAAATGAACCAGAAGAAACTGCAGACGTAGTCGAAGACCCTTCTAACAATTTTGGTATTTCCATAACCACCGTGTCGCTTACTACTGTGCAAAGTAACTTGTCTTCCTTTGATGATGGAACTACCGACAACATGCTAGCGATAAGAAACTTGCAGTTTAGGAACCAAATCCTTGTTACAACGAACAAAAGCTTAGATGAATCGCCTGATGATGATGTATTACAGAATGATACCTCAACAAATATTTCAGTGACCACAGCAAACACAAATACTTTGTTGACCTCTTTAGGACTATCGAATGAAACTCAACATATCACTATGTCCACGATAACAGAATCAACAGTTGAGGGGCTACTACAGAACGGTGAGGTCAATAGGACCGACAATGGAGTCAGGGAAATGAACGTATCTACGATATTGACTTCAAACTTCAATATCACCGAGACATTCTTTGAAGACTTCGTTTTTGGAACACAGTCTACTCTCGAAGCAAACGTTACCAAGCCAACTCCAGAAGAGGTTTATGCTACCACCATTTTAGAAGAAGATGATAAAATCAATCAAAATGCGAAGTCTGTGAAGGACTTCTCGTCTGAAGGCACCAATAGTCCTAAGTACTCAGATGTTGAAACTGACCAAAGAACTAACATGTATGAAGCAGATATTTTTTCTGGTGTGTCAGCTAATACTACCACTTTAGAAGACACTTCCATGAATACTGAAGTACACGGTGTCCTGGATGAATTAACTGAAGATTCTGGTACACAGGTAGCTTCCGGTGGACAGTCTTTAGAAAATTCAACCAGAATGGAGAGAAAAGAAGGAGGCGTTGCTACGCTTGTGTCTTCTCAGAACAACCCACCAATCACTGAGGAGGCATCAAACTCTTCTGAGGAGTATCATACCTTGAAAACCTCTGATACTTCAGGTGTTACCAACCTAATAGATACAACGCTCATAAACTCGACAACTTGGGCGACTGAAAATGCAACACTGATATCTAGTCTGAGTTCTGTTTATTCAACTTTACCACTTTTACCAGAAGATGCTACTCTTGACCAATTAGAAGAAGATAAAATTATATTTGTTAACAAAACCTCCACATTTCCCAGAGCTGATCAGAGTGATTTATTTCATTTCAATGAAGGCAAAACAAAAGACAGTGTCAATAATAAGAACCTTACAAATTCTTTGGACTCTGATGGAACTTCCTTGGCTAGCAGTGAAGAAATGACAAACGAAACAGATTTTAACGAAGAGTCTACGTTTAGCAGCGAAATCTTCACAAGTACATCTGATTTTGGCGAAAGCTTTACGAATTCGTATGGCTTAACTGAAACTTCCACTGTTAACAGTGAAAACTTTATAAATGGTTCTACGTCCAAAAAAACAGAAGTCTTTAAAAATTCGTCTATGGCAAACGAGTACTTCAGGAATGTATATGAATTTAACAAAAATGTTGTGAGTAATGACAAAAACACGACGAAAACATTCGAATTCAACGATCCTTTATTGGTTAACAATAAAAAAATCACATACTCGTCTGACTTCAACGAAACCTTTGCGGATTCACTTGTTTTTAATAAAACTTCCATATTTAATAATGGAGACTCCACAGACACGTCTGACTTCAACGAAAATTTCACGGATTCACCTGTTCTAAATCAACCTTCCGTGTCTAACAATGGAAACTTTACAGATTCAACCATTACGGATTCACCTGTTCTAAATCAACCTTCCGTGTCTAACAATGGAAACTCTACAGATTCAACCATTACGGATTCACCTGTTCTAAATCAAACTTCCGTGTCTAACAATGGAAACTCTACAGATTCAACCATTACGGATTCACTCGTTTTTAATCAAACTGCCGTGTCTAACAATGGAAACTTTACAGATTCAACCATTACGGATTCACCTGTTCTAAATCAAACTGCCGTGTCTAACAATGGAAACTTTACAGATTCAACCATTACGGATTCACTCGTTTTTAATCAAACTGCCGTGTCTAACAATGGAAACTTTACAGATTCAACCATTACGGATTCACTCGTTTTTAATCAAACTGCCGTGTCTAACAATGCAAACTTTACAGATTCAACCATTACGGATTCAGTCGTTTTTAATCAAACTGCCGTGTCTAACAATGGAAACTTTACAGATTCAACCATTACGGATTCACTCGTTTTTAATCAAACTGCCATGTCTAACAATGGAAACTCTACAGACTCATCTGGCTTAAATGAATCTTCTGTGCTGAACAGAGAAATCGTTACACAGTCTTTTATCATCAGTGAAACTACTGTGTATAATGGTGACAACTTTACGGCCTCTCCCGACATCAGTGAAACTTATGTGTTGGTTAATGACAACTTTACTGACTTTAACGAGTCTGTGCCGTTAGATAATAGAAACCTAACAAGCTCCAGTGCTTTCAATGAAACATTTGTCAATGACAATGTAGGTTTCACATATCCATCAAATCTGAGTGATGTTCTTAGCTCAAACTCTGAAAATTCCACGGACCTATTCGATTTATATGAACAAAACGTAACTGCACCAGAATTTTCGGGAAAACAGTGGTCTAATTTTTCTCTAGATAGGCCTGATAATCGTATCATGGCAGTATTGAATGAATCCTTAGATCTGGGAGAATTGAAGGAGACGATGACCAATAGAACTGCGAAAGAACAAGGTTGTGCAATTGGTAAGTGACCACTCTAGTATTGATTTAGAAACATTTATAAAAATAATGTGTTAGGACTGAATAAAGGTATTAAATGTTTAAATCATAACCTGAACATTGAAACTTTTTAGAAATTAACATTTTTAATGACAAATTAAATAATGTTTTTATTTCTTTCTAAACACAGCATCTTACAAAAATGTTTGTTCTTTGTACACTTTATGAAATTACGTAATTTTTTTAAAAAATTAACCTTATATTAAACATCATAACGTATCTTCATGTATTAACTCTATATTACACATTATAACGTATCTCCCGTACTAACCCTATGTTACACACTGTAACGTATCTCCACCTATTTACCCTATGTTACACATTACAATGTATCTCTACGCACTAACCCCATATTATACATTATAGCGTATCTCCATGTGCTAACCCTATATTATATGTTATAACGTATCTCCACGTACTAACCCTATATTATACATTATAACGTACAGGTAACCTGTCTCCATTATTTAATATACAAACAAGTTCTTCAGTCCTGTAGTTGAATGGTCGTATCTCCAGGTAACAGTTTAAATAAACCATGGAATTTTATTGGCTGCTCATTCTAACAATATTACCTCTAGGTAACGCACCCATTTATAACTTAACAAAATGTAAATACAATATGAATATTTTTTGTGCACTAGAGACCTATTTAAATATAAAAATCAGAGTAAACAACATTTGAACCGTATTATGCGTACAAATTTAGGGTTAATTAGAATCTGGTTTTTACTTCATTTAATGACCAGGTCAGAAGACAAATAATGAAAACAGTGAAATCAATGTAATTTAGGTAGGTTATTACTGCATCAAAAAGATGTCTTTAGATGTTATAAAATTCGTTTTTTTTTGTTAACAAGGTGAGTTCACGTGCGATGGAGAATATAAATGTCGAAGTGTTACACAGATCTGTGACGGTTTCGTGGATTGTGCAGACGGATCAGACGAAAGCACTTGTAAGCGCACTTTTTAAATACTTTTAAGCATTAGAATTTATTTTTGGAAAAACAAATTAAGCTACAATTTGTAACGATTAAAACATGAAGACGAAACACGGAATGTTGCATAACACAACTTTATTTTATCTTAATAATACGATTACTAATACAACAATGAAGCCCACTGTTTGGTTTTCGTGTCGCAATCACAATGTTTCTTTTGTTTTCAGCATTTCTCGCTCGAAGCTCAGAACTCCCTAACCTTGGATATCACTAAGTTATGAAACGTGCTAAAGAATAAATTAGTGATTTATATGTAGTATTTTATTTAACCCAGCCACGTCCGGTGTTGGATTCTTCGTTTCTTGAAAGCAGTTACATACCCTACTCAATTAATAAAATTAGAGACGTTCTTTGACGTTCGTTTCTAGATTTTATTTGATTTATATGTTCCTCGGTGGGTTAGCTGTAGGTCTACGGAGTTTTTACACTAAAATCAACGGTTTGATTTTTTTCGGTGGACACAGCAGATAGACAAATATAACTTTGCTGTATAAACTAACACACACAATTTATTTTTAATAAAATATTATGACCTTTAATCGTTTATTCTAAATTATTTTATTTTATTCAACTCAAAATTGTTTTCGAGCCTATGTTTAGCTTCAATGTTTATTTCCTATTTAAAGATTATACGTCTAGAACACTGTGCTTTTTTTGTTATTTATAAATGTATACGTACGTACATGGTAAAGCCGTGGATATTTTACCTCAACAATTCGTCGTTTAAGTTTAAGATATAACGAGTATTGTTTGTTTGTTTTAATATCGTGCAAAGCTACACGAGGGCTATCTGTGCTAGCCGTCCCTAATTTAGCAGTGTAAGACTGGAGGGAAAGCAGCTAGTCATCATCACCCATCGACAACTCTTGGGCTATTCTTTTACCAATGAATAGTGGGATTGACCGTATTATTATAACGCTTCCACAGCTGAAAGGGCAAGTATGTTTGGTCCGACGGGGATTCAAACCCGCAACCCTCGGATTACGAGAGTAAAAGAGAATGTGGAAAATTTCTCCATATGAAGCAATCATCTTTTCTTCGACAGCTTCACAAGTCTGTAACACTCACCAACCTTCTAAGGTTAACATATTTTGAGTATTTCGTGCGAGAAACAACTAAAAAAATGTTGATATACTAACACCAACATACATTCCAATGAATAATACACAGCGATTACATTTTAATTAACGCTAATATTCACGGTGTTTCGTGACTTTACGTAGTGTCGATAATGCGGCGTTTCCTTTCTAAGACCTGAAATAAACTTTAATATCTTCTAAATTTGTTTTATCAAAATTATATTGTTTTTATTTAGATGCTAGCTAGATGGCGCATAACGCTAAGAAGAAGAATGTTCGTAGAAGATTCGAGAAACTTTCCGTGCTTTGTAACCCTAAGTGGTCAATGTAAATTCAAGTAGTTAATACCCAAGTAGTTGTTGATTAAGAGAAGACTGGCCAAGTAATATTATTCAGTAAGGGTTAGCGCTTCTTTAAATTAATCAGTAACTTTGTCAGCATCAAGAAGTTTTTTATTGGTTATTATTAGTGTATTAGGCCTACAACTGTAACAGAGTTTTATGTTTAAAAGCGTATTTGTGAACTTTAGGCCTACACCTTGTGCCAAAGTGAAAGTAGTTTGCAGCAAACATTAAAGAAATTAATTAATTTACTATTTTTACATGATCTGGACTTAACATAGCCAAAAGAAGCCGCCTTATGGTAAAACACGTCGGAACAACATATGTATATATATATATATACTCGAAGCCATTCAGAGAGTTATCTGCCATGAACTTTAAATTTTTATAATTTCTTACACGTTCAAAAACTACACGTCGAAACTCAATCCGAAGTAAGCGAGTTGAAAACAATAATACTGACCTCTATTGTTATCTTACAAAACAGGAGGCCGGCAATGCCAGGTTCGACTCGTAATCTGGGGATGGCGGGTTCGAATTCTCGTCGCACCAAATATGCTCGCCCTTTCAGCCGTGGGAGCGTTTTAATTTTACGGTCAATCCCACTATTCGTTGGTAAAAGAGTAGCCCAAGAGTTGGCGGTGGGTGATGATGACTAGCTGCCTTCCCTCTAATTTTACACTGATAAATTTTGGACGGCTAGCACAGATAGTCCTCGTGTAGCTTTGCGCGAAATACAAAAATAAAACAAAGCAGGAAGTTCAGCTCTAGCTGCAGATGTGTGTAAATATGGTAGAAAAAGCACTGGTGTTTTTATTTCCTCAGTTTTCCTCTGTGTGTTTGTCAGGTATAAAATAAACTGAAAACGTAATAGATAATAAAAGAGTAACCGCCTATGAACGTGTTGGGAACGTGGAAATGGGTGTATACCACTTGAACGTAGCTGTACGGTCACGTGATGGTGTTTTGGATGTTAAGAATTGTAAGGAAAACTTGAAAATGTTTTCAACTGTTGTAAAACGAAATTATGGAGGGGATAAATTGTACACAGAATATTATGATCGACACTGGAGAATCATCACTGGTCAGTAGTGGTGTTGCGTTATAATAAGGTCAAACGTTTTAAACACCTAATTCCATGAAATAACAAACTACAGTTTAAGTGCTTTATTAAACATATTATTATTGGTGACCCCAAATGGGCTAGTGCAGATACAGTGTTTAAAAATGGATCTCGACACACCATACAGCCCCTAATTAAAAACTTGTGAAGATCTATAAGTGTACAGCATCTGATAATAAAAACTCCACGTTTTTTTCAATGAAATAAATTTTCTGTACCTGTGGTGCGAAAGACAATTCATATTAGAGATGCCATGTTTCGTGTACTTCTTAATGGATTGTCCTGAAATTTGGTGTGTGAAGCAAAGGTCCTCTGGAGCACATCCACTGAAAATATTTAATAGTCAGGATTACCGCAGTCAGAGGTATAGATGGTAGAAAGTCCCTAAACAATCACTTCTGTTCACCGACGGTACAGCGGTAAGTCTACGGATGTACAACGCTAAAATCAGGGGTTCGATTCCTCTTGGTAGACGCAGCAGATAGCCCGATGTGGCTTTGCTATAAGAAAGCACACACACACACAATCACTCCTCTTCGTAACACACATTTTGTAGTGCAATTTTTTTTTTTCTTTTATGGCCATACGAGAAGTACTGTGTATCTTGATATAATGATAAACACTACACGTGTAAACAACTACTATTAACAGTAAAGCTACTCTTAAAAACATTTATTGAATTTATTTGGCATGTCTTGCACGTATACTCAATCTCAGAACTTAGGTCGTTTCGTATGTTATTAAAATACGATGTAATTAATACACAACGTTTCGTATTATTTGTTTTAAATATTCTTACACTGCACTGTTTGACTTTTATAGTAAAATACGGTAAAAATAATCTAAAAACGTGTTTAAAAGTTGTAGCTAGCTATGTTTAAGTCATATTTCGTAAAAACATCACTCTTTCTGAGTACCAGTTTGTTTTCTGTCTGAAACATGTTTAGATATTTGTCACAATATATTTAATGTTTCGGATGAAGAACTGGCCTTCATAATTCTGTGCCTCATGAACATTGATGTGGTGTTAAGTCATAAAGAGCCATGCTAATATTTCAATCACGCGTGTGACGTTACCATAAGGTGAAGGAACTCATATTCAAAACCTAATTTTCATTTCTGGATTTCATGTGCTGGAGCGTTACCTCCGGGGCGTTCCGCCAGCACTTTATTCCTACTCATAGATGCTGTAAATTCGGAATACGCCAAATCCATTTGTTATTATATATATTGTTAGGGTGTGTAAACTCCGTATAGGACATTTTTATTTATTATAAGGCAGGTGACAGCACTGTCTATGTAGGGATGGTTGAGGTTGTTAATTCAAATTGGTATTTTTCAGTATCTCCTCAATAAGTCATCAGAACTTTACAATACTATACAGTGTTTCCTTTTATTACAATGTCTGAGTAATGTTTGTAACTGAGTCACAGGTTCTGATAATGTTTGTAAATATCGTAGCAGAAGGTTTAAATTTCCTGTTTTTCTTGCTTCTGTGGCCCAGCATGGCCAGTTGATAAAGGCGTTCGACTCGTAATCTGAGGGTTCCGGGTTCGAATTTCCGTCACACTAAATATGCTAGCTCTTTCAGCCGTGGGGAGGTGTTTAACGTTCGGTTAGTCCCACTATTCGTTGGTAAAAGGGTAGTTCAAGAGTTGGTGGGAGAAAATGATGACTAGCTGTCTTCCTTCTAGTCTTACACTGCAAAATTATGGACGGCTAGCGCAGATAATAATCGTGTAGCTTTGCACGAAATTCAAAAACAAACAAACAAATTTTCTTCTGTTTATTTTATATTACATGACAATTCAAGACCAAAAACAATGGTAGGAACCACCTTCAGTGAGATGACATAGTTTCAGATGGAGTATCCACTTTCATAAGTATTGTTAATAACTAGTAATAATTCAAGCATCATTCCAGTTTAAACGATTTTATCATTAACTCTTGAAGTTAGCTTTCTTACAGATATATGGTGTACTTTTAAAAAAGCGAATATACAGGGTAAAACAGAAATTACCAGCAAATAACAGATAAACAATAAATATAACAGTTGAGAGGTTAATGTATTTATAAATTTGTTATAAATCTTATATTTACATAAGCTTATGTCTTTATTTAAATAGGATTACTGTGGTCCCAATATTCAACAGTTTATATCTTTATTTAAATAGGATTACTGTGGTCCCAATATTCAACAGTTTAGATCTTTATTTAAATAGGTTTACTGTGGTCCCAATATTCAACAGTTTAGATCTTTATTTAAATAGGTTTACTGTGGTCCCAATATTCAACAGTTTAGATCTTTATTTAAATAGGATTACTGTGGTCCCAATATTCAACAGTTTATATATTTGTTTAAGTAGGATTACTGTGTCCCAATATTCAACAGTTTATATTTTTATTTAAATAGGATTACTGTGGTCCCAATATTCAACAGTTTAGATCTTTATTTAAATAGGATTACTCTGGTCCCAATATTCAACAGTTTATATCTTTATTTAAATAGGATTACTGTGGTCCCAATATTCAACAGCTTATGTCTTTATTTAAATAGGATTACTTTGGTCCCAATATGCAACAGTTTATATCTTTTATTTAAATAGGATTACTGTGGTCCCAATATTCAACAGTTTATATCTTTATTTAAATAGGATTACTGTGGTCCCAATATTCAACAGTTTATATATTTGTTTAAGTAGGATTACTGTGTCCCAATATTCAACAGTTTATATCTTTATTTAAATAGGATTACTGTGGTCCCAATATTCAACAGTTTAGATCTTTATTTAAATAGGATTACTCTGGTCCCAATATTCAACAGTTTATATCTTTATTTAAATAGGATTACTGTGGTCCCAATATTCAACAGCTTATGTCTTTATTTAAATAGGATTACTGTGGTCCCAATATTCAACAGTTTAGATCTTTATTTAAATAGGATTACTCTGGTCCCAATATTCAACAGTTTAGATCTTTATTTAAATAGGATTACTGTGGTCCCAATATTCAACAGTTTATATCTTTATTTAAATAGGATTACTGTGGTCCCAGTATTCAACAGTTTATATCTTTATTTAAATAGGATTACTGTGGTCCCAATATTCAACAGTTCAGACCTTTACTTGATTTGTTCCATTATCTATAAGTAAAACTTAAGTGAATGTTGCCTTTGTATTTAAAATACTAACATTATTAATTGTTTGGTCATTAGGTGAGGACAGCTGTGGGTCCAATTTCCGTTGTGACAATTTCACGTGCATTAGTAAAACTGCTCATTGTGATGGTATTTGGGACTGTGTGAATGGCACAGACGAGACTGATTGCGGTAAGTATGAGAAACGTTTAAAAACATCAGATGGTTTGAGTTTCTTAAAGAATTTTTTTTAACATATCTTTATTTGGAGCCTTTAAAATTTTCAATGTACTTTTGTCACCATTTAACTGTTAAGAATGTAATCGACAAAATATTTTTAAATGAATTTCTCTTTCAAAAGATGTTTCTCGGAAAGAAAAGCAAAAAAAAAATGAATAACTATATGTATATATATAGATATTAAATATCCACTACTGTTAATAATAAAACATTAACTATAATTGTTTTGCCTGGCATGACCAAGCGCGTAAGGGGTGCGACTCGTAATCCGGGGTTCGCGCCCGCGTCGCGCCAAACATGCTCGCCCTCCCAGCCGTGGGGGCGTTATAACGTGACGGTCAATCCCACTATTCGTTGGTAAAAGAGTAGCCCAAGAGTTGGCGGTGGGTGGTGATGACTAGCTGCCTTCCCTCTAGTGTTACACTACTAAATGAGGGACGGCTCGGTACAGTGGGCTAACAACCTACTCACTTAAATACCTGTTGAAGAATCCGCAAGTGATTGCGGCCCTATATTCCTTAATGGAATCTAATGGTGATAACTAACTAACTAACTAACTATAATTGTTTTAAATTTTCGTTATATAATTGTACCAGTAACAGAATTGCTTGAATGTTTATTTTCTATAGTTCCAAACGAATGTGGACAACATGAAGTGATGTGCCTAGATGGCAGCACGTGTATAAAGCCTCTGGATATTTGTGACGGTAACTACAACTGTCACGATAGAAGTGACGAAGTTGGATGTGGTGAGAAATTATTTAGCAAAAATATAATGACACTAGCGTTAAATATTCAGTGACAAACTTTATATATGTCTCACGCTAAGAGTCAAAGTTACAAAATGTATAACGTTCTTATGTGCTTTGTTTTTTTAAAATGATAATGAACTTCACTACAAATGTATTTGTTATTGTGTGGAGCTAAGCTTTTCTGATCAAAAACATCTTAGATATGAAAACAAAAGTGGGACTAAAAACAATAACAACTTAACAGTAAGTATTCAATCATTAGTTAGCCAGGCCGCATTTTTTGTTCAACTTGAATTGTGGATAAAACAAATTACGTAGCCTGACTAACTAACTAACGAATATTTGTTGTTAAGTTAATTTCTTACCAATGCTATAAGTGTAGGTAGCAGTTTGGCCAACAGTTTGATCTTGTTTTTATGAATCAAATCGTTTGTTTTTTTTGGCTGCATCATTTTTCACATCTGAGGTATTTTTGATTGGATATCATGACTTTTTGTCAATACATACCAACAGTCAGTAAGAAAGTAACATTCGATAATAACCAACGTTATCTTTAGGATCCCTATTGTTCAGAACAGGTCTATACGTTACAGAACCAGCCACATTCTTTAAAATAGATGCTGAGAGTTTCCCTCTCGAAATCAGTGTGTTAATAACTTTCTTTATGGTAACGCAATGGAATCTAGATTAACAGTTTTTGTCATCATCTGTATACACTCGATACAACAATATCAAACATCATTATTTATGCTGATTGCTTAAGCTTATATCACTGACTCTAAACGCTATTGAATTAGTATAGTTTTATAAAGTTTAACAAATTTGTGCTGAGACGTTAACAATAAATAATTAATGAGAACTGTCCATCCGTATGATTCTACAGAAAACTTGAGCTACAAACTGTTAATCTAGTTCACTTGGCCTAACCAATACTTATATATCAGCACGTCCTTTCACCTTATAATTTTGTTGCTCTAAATCAGCTGTTACGAATAACAAAAACTACAAATAGTCCACCTTGTTAGATGAAGCATTAATGAAAGTATTAGACTGATAGTTCGTATGACGTTGTGCCAAGGTGTGCGCAAAACGTTTAGTTAAAATTAAGTATTGAATAACTTTGCACATGTAGCTTATAATTGTATATGGACAGCGTTTGACACCCAATTATAAGTGTAAAGATATGTCAGTGTACCAAATTTTAAAACAAAACAATTCATATAAGTTGTTGTCAGATTTCTCTACTTTCGGTGCGAAGAAAAAAAATTGCAAGAATTTGAATCAAAACTGGAGACGAATCGCTTGTTTTCTTAATGTATGGTCTTGAAATTTGCTATCTGAAGTAAGTTTGTTTGTTTTTGGAATTTTGCGCAAAGCTACATGAGGGCTATCTGCGCCCTTACGGTGAAGTAAGGGTCCGGTACAGAATATTCACTGAAAATATGTAATAATTTGAAGTACCACAGCCCGATAGTTTGGAGTACCACAGCCCGATAGTTTGGAGTACCACAGCCCGATAGTTTGGAATACCACAGCCCGATAGTTTGGAGTATCACAGCCCGATAGTTTGGAATACCACAGCCCGATAGTTTGGAATACCACAGCCCGAGCTACAGAAAATGGAATATTGTTATTGTTAATAGCATATGCCATGAGGGTTAAGGGGTTCGACTCGTAATCTGAGGGTCGCGGGTTCGAATCCCCGTCACACTAAACATGCTCGCCCTTACAGCTGTGGGGGCATATAATGTGACTGTCAATCCTACTATTTGTTGATAAAAGAGTAGCCCAAGAGTTGGCAGTGGGTGGTGATGACTAGCTGCTTTCCCTCTTGTCTTACACTGCTAAATTAGGGACGGCTAGCGCAGATTGTCCTCGTGTAGCTTTGCGAGTAATTCAAAAACAAACAAATAATAACACACAATATGTTCTGCAGATTGTTTTGGCAGCACCACACACTTGCCGTTGCCTTTATATTTCGAGTTGGAACTTAGACCAATATACCAAAATTTAAGGTGGAAGATAAAATAAAAAACTACTATGAACTTTTAAACTATTCGTTCCACAGTATTCCTCTGTCTAATAGAAATTACTTAAAACGATATCTTACTGTAATTTTAATTATATGAATGCTTAAGTATTATTTAGTTTTCTTTGTACGTTTTAACGTCAATATGAAACAGTGTCAATAAATATTTGGAAATTGTCATTTCAAGTTGATCGGACAACGTGTGACCAGAGGGGGAGATTTTTCTGTTCTGATGGCTTGTGTATCCCATCGTCGTTAAAGTGTGATGGAAGTCGTGACTGTAAAAGTGGAGAGGATGAAGCCAACTGTAGTTAGTACTGTTCGTTAGACTGTATTTATCAAGTCGTGTTGTATTGATGTTTTTGTAACTTGTGTTTGTCTAAGTTGTTCTATATAAGTTTCTAATGAGTTACAAAAGTTGCAGTGTTTGGGTTTAGGCCCAGCAGGTGGCTATGGTGCTCGACTCATAATTTGAGGGTTGCGGGTTCGAATACCCGTTGCACTTGCTCTTTCCACGCTCAGTCCCACTATTCGTTGGCAAAATAATAGCCCAAGATTTGGCGATGGGTGGCGATAACCAGCTGCCTTCCCTCTAGTCTTATACTGCTGAATTAGTTCAGACAGGCTTCGTAATCATTATTAGTGTTGATATTGAGTAACATGTTTGTGATGAAGCAGTAGTTATTTTTGGCAAGAGAATGGGCAGTGTTGATAAGTTTGTATTTAGTGTTCATCAGTCAAGGTTATGAGGTATAACATTTTGCCAATGAACCACAGATGTTAGATCTTAACTTGTCTCAGAATCAGCTTAAGAGATAATGAAAACCAAAATACTAGTGTTCAAATTCACATTCATTTAATTATGTTTGGACCATTATCAAATAAAATGGCTTGTTTTAAAATGGACAGTAATACAAACTGTAACTAGCAAACGTAGGAACTGGATTATTTAATAGTTAAAATAGTAATAACAAGATGGAATATTCCGCCTCCACGTATCATAAAGTCAGTAGTGAAAAGAGTGTTTTTATGTATTTCTGAATAAGACTGGTGGGATAAAATATTTTTATATGATTTCAGCCTGTGCCAACAATGAGTTTCAGTGCATGGATGGCTACTGTGTTTCTGGTTTTGCAAGATGTGATGGTCGTCAAGACTGCAACGATGGAAGTGATGAGATTGAGTGTTGTAAGCATTCAGAATTTTACATGAATCATGATGGTGTTTAAGTGTTGTAAGCATTCATAATTTTACATGAATCATGATGGTGTTTAATTGTTGTAAGCATTCAGAATTTTACATGAATCATGATGGTGTTTAAGTGTTGTAAGCATTCAGAATTTCATATGAATCATAATGGTGTTAAAGTGTTGTAAGCATTCAGAATTTTACATGAATCGTGATGGTGTTTAAGTGTTGTAAGCATTCAGAATTTTACATGAATCATGATGGTGTTTAAGTGTTGTAAGCATTCAGAATTTTACATGAATCATGATGGTGTTTAAGTGTTGTAAGCATTCAGAATTTCATATGAATCATGATGGTGTTTAAGTGTTGTAAGCATTCAGAATTTCATATGAATCATGATGGTGTTTAAGTGTTGTAAGCATTCAGAATTTCATATGAATCATGATGGTGTTTAAGTGTTGTAAGCATTCAGAATTTCATATGAATCATGATGGTGTTTAAGTGTTGTAAGCATTCAGAATTTCATATGAATCATGATGGTGTTTAAGTGTTGTAAGCATTCAGAATTTCATATGAATCATGATGGTGTTAAAGTGTTGTAAGCATTCAGAATTTCATATGAATCATGATGGTGTTTTAAGTGTTGTAAGCATTCAGAATTTCATATGAATCATGATGGTGTTTAAGTGTTGTAAGCATTCAGAATTTCATATGAATCATGATGGTGTTTAAGTGTTGTAAGCATTCAGAATTTCATATGAATCATGATGGTGTTTAAGTGTTGTAAGCATTCAGAATTTCATATGAATCATGATGGTGTTTAAGTGTTGTAAGCATTCAGAATTTCATATGAATCATGATGGTGTTTAAGTGTTGTAAGCATTCAGAATTTCATATGAATCATGATGGTGTTTAAGTGTTGTAAGCATTCAGAATTTCATATGAATCATGATGGTGTTTAAGTGTTGTAAGCATTCAGAATTTCATATGAATCATGATGGTGTTTAAGTGTTGTAAGCATTCAGAATTTCATATGAATCATGATGGTGTTTAAGTGTTGTAAGCATTCAGAATTTCATATGAATCATGATGGTGTTTAAGTGTTGTAAGCATTCAGAATTTCATATGAATCATGATGGTGTTTAAGTGTTGTAAGCATTCAGAATTTCATATGAATCATGATGGTGTTTAAGTGTTGTAAGCATTCAGAATTTCATATGAATCATGATGGTGTTTAAGTGTTGTAAGCATTCAGAATTTCATATGAATCATGATGGTGTTTAAGTGTTGTAAGCATTCAGAATTTCATATGAATCATGATGGTGTTTAAGTGTTGTAAGCATTCAGAATTTCATATGAATCATGATGGTGTTTATATTCTGTCTTCATTTGAAAAAAACTGTAATGAATAAAACATTAAAAAATGTATATTTTAATGTTTAACAACCACACCAAGTTATCAAGAACTATGGAACAGGTTACTGTTAATTAATGTTCTTACATGGCATATTTCATATTTTTACAATCTATAAAACATCCAGTAAGATGTAGGTTCTTACATAACATATTTTTACAATATGTAAAACACCTGGCAGACTGTAGGTTCTTACATGAGTATGTTTACAATATGTAAAACACCTGGCAGGCTGTAGGTTCTTACATGACTATTTTTACAACCTATAAAACTCCTAGCAGGCTGTAGGTTCTTACATGAGTATTTTTACAATCTATAAAACTCCTAGCAGGTTGTACGTTCTTACATGAGTATTTTTACAATCTATAAAACTCCTAGCAGGCTGTAGGTTCTTACATGAGTATTTTTACAATCTATAAAACTCCTAGCAGGCTGTAGGTTCTTACATGACTATTTTTACAATCTATAAAACTCCTAGCAGGTTGTAGGTTCTTACATGAGTATTTTTACAATCTATAAAACTCCTAGCAGGCTGTAGGTTCTTACTTGAGTATTTTTACAATCTATAAAACTCCTAGCAGGCTGTAGGTTCGTACATGAGTATTTTTACAATCTATAAAACTCCTAGCAGGCTGTAGGTTCTTACATGAGTATTTTTACAACCTATAAAACTCCTAGCAGGCTGTAGGTTCGTACATGAGTATTTTTACAATCTATAAAACTCCTAGCAGGCTGTAGGTTCTTACATGAGTATTTTTACAACCTATAAAACTCCTAGCAGGCTGTAGGTTCTTACTTGAGTATTTTTACAATCTATAAAACTCCTAGCAGGCTGTAGGTTCTTACCTGAGTATTTTTACAATCTATAAAACTCCTAGCAGGCTGTAGGTTCTTACTTGAGTATTTTTACAATCTATTAAACTCCTAGCAGGCTGTAGGTTCTTACTTGAGTATTTTTACAATCTATAAAACTCCTAGCAGGCTGTAGGTTCTTACCTGAGTATTTTTACAATCTATAAAACTCCTAGCAGGCTGTAGGTTCTTACTTGAGTATTTTTACAATCTATAAAACTCCTAGCAGGCTGTAGGTTCTTACCTGAGTATTTTTACAATCTATAAAACTCTTAGCAGGCTGTAGGTTCTTACTTGAGTATTTTTACAATCTATAAAACTCCTAGCAGGCTGTAGGTTCTTACCTGAGTATTTTTACAATCTATAAAACTCCTAGCAGGCTGTAAGTTCTTACCTGAGTATTTTTACAATCTATAAAACTCCTGGCAGGCTGTAGGTTCTTACATGAGTATTTTTACAATCTATAAAACTCCTAGCAGGCTGTAGGTTCTTATATGGCAAGAAGGTGTAAGAAATAAGGAAGTAATATTTTATTATAAAAATATGTTGTCACAATAAACATCAGGTATATAAATTTTATAATATGAAATTGTAAAAATAGTATTTCTTTGTTTTGCCACAGTAAGGGTTGATGGAAATGGAGTTGTTCAAGTGTATAACAGTGTAGCTGAACAATGGACTTTGGTTTGTGGAGTAAAGTGGACTTTACAAGATGGTCATCAACTCTGTCAAGAGCTGGGTTTCAGGTAATAGAAGAATGTAACAGTCAGTATAATTGAGAATGATTATATGCATAAGCTGTAGCTATATGGCCCAGCATGTCCACCTGGTTAGGGAACTCTACTCACAGTCTGAGGGTTGTGAGTTTAAATCCCCATCACACCAAATATTCAAGCCCTTTCATTCATGAGGAGTATAATGTTATGGTCTCCTGTTTGTTGGTAAAAGAGTAGCCCAGGAGCTATTTGTGGATGGTGATGACTTTCGTCTAGTCTTACAATGGTAAATTAGGGATGGCTAACACAGATAGCTCTCATGTAGCTTTTCACAAAACTCAAAACAAACTGTAGTTATGTATACACGTGTTCAATAAAAAATTTTTAATTTTGTAAAGACAAGTAGATATTGATATATATGTAAGCTAATTAGCTATAGTAATATAGAAATCTTTAGTGCTACAGAAAGTATTGAAACGAGAAAGTCATAGCTACAAAACAGAGCTATCAAAGTTAAAACTATTATCCCTATTATGACTGAGACTAACGTAACTACACTGATTTGTCGTAGTAGGGAAAACACTTTTTAAATTTTAAGTATCCCATATTTTAGTGTTTTGACTGTATTATTTCAGTGATAGCATTCAGCTTTCTATATTATTATAGCTAGCTAGGTTACTTATATATGTATTGACCCCTACTTGTCTTTATAAAATGTAAGCCTTTTGTATTGAACTTTTTATTTTCTTTTTATTACCTGTATTTTTGTGGACCAGTAACGCCAATACCAAACATGAGAAATGCATGTAAACCTAATTCAATTTGACTACTCATCAGGACCTCTACCAATCTACCCTCAAGTCTAATTATACACTCAAAGCAGGATATCATCCATTTTATTTATATATACATATACTAGTATCGTTTTTGTTACAACAAAGGAATCGTTGGGACCCCAGATGGAAGAGTTCTGTGAAAAAATGAATAAAACAATGAGGTTCATCATTCTTTCAGTATGTTTTTTTTGGAAGAGTTACCTGTTTACTTAGAGGAATAAATAGTAGTTTTGGTAGCTTGAAGAATACAATTGAGTTTTTTAGTTTTGCATAGTTAATACTGTGAAATAGTTATTGTTAGTATTCAGACATTTTAAAGGTGGGTTTAAACAGGCACTTTTTATGGCTAGCACATTGTTTAGTGATAGTCCCTACTGTTATGTGCTTATGTACTTAATGTTAAACAAGTTTGGTTTTCTAAGTGATGAGGAAACTAGTTGTTGTAATGTATCTTTGTCAGGTATATTAGCATTTGTGTGACCTTAGCTTAAGCTCAGTTCTTTCATAAAACTGTGTAACCATATGTTGTTAATTTTTCCCAGTGTTGCTAAAATGGTGGATACAAGGCTTGTGATTACAAACAGTACTACATGGGCTTTGCACAGTAACTCTAATCATACTCTCTGGACGTACGGATTGAAATTCAGTTCCACCTGTGAAGGCAATAGAACTGCTGTTGTCAACTGTCTTCGTTTCAGTATGTATTCCTAAGTGTACAACTTCACGTTTATATCATATCTTGCTAAAAAAAACTCCTAAACAGGATATATTGTTATAATTATTTTAAATATGTGGGTCTGTTTATTAATTTGCAAGTTTACAAAGCTCCATCTGTATCTCTCTTATCAATATGGTGTAAGCAGTAAAACATGAGAGCCTAGACTTTACGTCAGTAGTTCCAGTTCTGATAGCAGGTTTAATTATTGTTATTAAATAAAATATGTGTATAGTATTATTTGGAGACATGACAACATTTATCAAGTGTACTCTGTTTATTTATCACCTTTAACTATTTGAAATTTAGTAGTTTGTGTTCTATTTTCTTGTGTGGTCATTTTCTTTATTTTTGGTTTATATGATGTATAATTGGTGAATAATTAATTTTCTTCATTTATAATTATTATGAATTTTAGTGTTCCATTTTTAGCTCATTTAGTTAATTAGATTGCAGTATAGTGTTAGTAAATGTTTTAAAATTTATAGTCAAATTAGTTTACAGGTTTAGTGTATGTGACTATTTTCACATTTTCAGCCAATGAATTTATTTAATTTACAGGTAGATTTACCTTCTTAGCATTGATGTTATATTTATTGTTCATTTAATTAAACATCTAACAGATTTAATCTTGTGTTTCTTATTGCATTTCTAGCTCAGTGTGATTATTTTTATGTAATTTGACTCAGATTAATTTTGAATTTTCAGAAGAAACATGTTTGATGTTACTTTGTGTGTGTGAACAGTGTTGTTTTAATTATAATTGAGTTTTTAAAACTTGTACCCTTCTGTTTGCTGTTTATTTATTAAATTCCCTAATCAATAATTACGTAACACACAGGGCAGAAGGGACCACGATTCTCCTTTATAACGTAACATTTTGGAACAACATTGGACCGACTGGTCCATCTTCTAAACATTGTAAAACCAGCCCATATCATTCATATACTTATCAAGCATTTTTTCAAACACATTCAAATGTACTTCCTCTACACAACATCTGGAAGCAACCCATTCCAAAGGCCAACTAGCTTGTTAGAAAAATAAAACTTTCTTAGCTGAAGATGACTCCTACCCTGCCAAGAGTTATATTAATGTCAGTCCTACTGTTGTTACTAAATATGAAATCAAGATGCTACATTAACACTTTGCTTTACAACCTTAAACACCTCAATCAGAGTTCCTCCAACTCTTCTTTTTTAAAGAGAAAACAATTTGAGATATTTCGGCTTCTCATATGAACGACAATTCAGTGTCTTTTCTTCCAGTAGGGAGCTAAAGACTTGAACACAATATACCAAATATGGCCTAACTATTTTCCTGTAAAATGACATTATAACCTCTAGACTTGTATTTAATATTTCTAAAATCCTGTTTGCCCTACCACTAGCAACACTACACTGCTTAGATGGCTTAAGAGACTGATCAGTCATTATACTAAGATCTTTTTCTTTCATGGTACTGTTAAGGTTATTCCCCTCCAAATTATACTTATAATTCAAATTACGATACCCCCCCTGCATTACTCCAGTTAGAGTAGATAAACTATTATTAACAACCGTGTCATGCCATATTTGTGTGAAGATGTGGTGTGTAATAATTGTTTTCAATTTGCCCAGACTGTTCAGCTCTTCCTGGTCCTCTGTATCGGAAGAAACGTGTAGTTGATGGCCAGCCATCATTGCCCGAGCAGTGGCCGTCCCTAGCCATGGTACAAAACATATACACTGGAAAAACTTGTCATGCAGAAATAGTTTCACCAGTGTGGTTAGTGACATCAGCAGATTGTATTCAGTGAGTTCTTTTATTTCTTTGTTTAGGATTTTTGAGAAACATTTTTAAATGATGCCCAAAATGTTTAGGTCAGCTGATGATCTCTGTTTAAGCTCAAACTGTAAGTTTTAAGGAAATGTAAATAAATATTCCTGTCCAATAAAGCCTCCATACATTTTTCAATACATAAAGAATATAAACAGACTTTGCTATTTTCATAAATTTTAAAATAAAAACACAGCATCTAACCATCCATTGCTATTTGATTTCCATACTTAGACAGCCACCAGAGAATGGTTCTGATTGGACTGTTTACACCAGTCTTGAGAAGATACGAGGTGGAGCTGAGGAATTTCAACACAAGAGAGAGATTCGAAGAGTAGTCGTTCATCCTCATTCGTCTAAGTTCCGCTCGGCTTTCTTGAGAGACTATGATGTAGCACTGGTTCAACTTGCTGTACCTCTGCACTTTGATCAGCATATTGGTGCCATCTGCCTGCCAGAGGAAGAAGTCAGGCCTGGTATTGCTTGCTTTTCTGGTGCTTTTGGCAACACCGAACCAAGAGGTAAGACACTCTTTGTGATTATAATTGTTTGAGAAAAAGTACCAATCTGAACTAACATCAGAATATTATTTCTCTGTCTTTTTTTAAACACTTGTTTGCTTCTCTGAATGAATTAGTTTCACACCAACTGTTGTTTCATCTCTTTATTTATATGAGATAGAAATATTTACAACTTTGCTCTGCTGGTTTGTCTGGGTTGTGAAATCATAGTACTTTTATATGACACAAGTTGCTTAATATTCCACAAAATAGAATGTGTGATTAAAAGGATTTTGTAGCACTGGCTCACAAAAACAACACGTATTTGAAATGATGAATATACACTGGAAGTATGTGTATTTAGCTAGTTAGGAACGTAGTAGTAGAAGGAAGTACGTGTATTTAGCTAGTTAGGAACGTAGTAGTAGAAGGAAGTACGTGTATTTAGCTAGTTAGGAGCATAGTGGTAGAAGGAAGCACGTGTATTTAGCTAGTTAGGAACGTAGTAGTAGAAGGAAGTACGTGCATTTAGCTAGTTAGGAACGTAGTAGTAGAAGGAAGTACGTGCATTTAACTAGTTAGGAACGTAGTAGTAGAAGGAAGTACGTGCATTTAGCTAGTTAGGAACGTAGTAGTAGAAGGAAGCACGTGCATTTAGCTAGTCAGGACGTAGTAGTAGAAGGAAATACGTGCATTTAGCTAGTTAGGAACGTAGTTGTAGAAGGAAATGCGATGCATTTAGCTAGTTAGGAACGTAGTAGTAGAAGGCTAACGCATGTATTTAGCTAGTTAGGAGCCAGTAGTAGAAGGAAATACGATGTATTTAGCTAGTTATGAACGTAGTAGTAGAAGGAAATAACGATGTATTTAGCTAGTTAGAAACGTAGTAGTAGAAGGAAATGCGTGTATTTAGCTAGTTAGGAACGTAGTAGTAGAAGGAAGCACGATGTATTTAGCTAGTTAGGAACGTAGTAGTAGAAGGAAATGCGATGTATTTAGCTAGTTAGAAGCGTAGTAGTAGAAGGAAGCACGTGTATTTAGCTAGTTAGGAACGTAGTAGTAGAAGGAAGCAATGTATTTAGCTAGTTAGGAACGTAGTAGTAGAAGGAAGTATGTGTATTTAGCTAGTTAGGAACGTAGTAGTAGAAGGAAGTATGTGTATTTAACTAGTTAGAAACGTAGTAGTAGAAGGAAGTACGTGTATTTAGCTAGTTAGGAACGTAGTAGTAGAAGGAAGTTCGTGTATTTAGCTAGTTAGGAACGTAGTAGTAGAAGGAAGCACGTGTATTTAGCTAGTTAGGAACGTAGTAGTAGAACTTATTAATAGTTGTTCTGTAATATACGATGCTTAACTTGAAGGGCTCATCTTTTAAAATCTGTAATTTTTTAATTCTACAGTTCTAATTGGTCAATTTTATGTAAAAGACAATTGTTTGATACACAAAGAGATGATATTCAGTACCATTCTTTCTTAGTTTGTTACATGTTACATAAGAACTTTATAATGGTAATATTGATAAGCAGTGATGTACTTTTAACAGTATGTGTTGTGTGAGAGGAAAACATTAGATCTCTTATTCATTTTTTTATAATATTCTTCACTTCAGACGTGTAAAAATAATTTGCAAAACTTATACTTTATTGTAATGGAATTTTCAAAAATTATTCTTTCAAGTAATTTGAGTGACTGTACGTTGTGTGAAAAGTATTATACCTTCAAGAAATTAGAGAAAAATAAAATACAAATTGATCTATAAAACTTGTTTTACATAAGATATTTTTGGATTCTGTGTGAACTTAAAAGTTGGTAAGAGACACTTTAAATTAACTTTTCTTATTCATACCAGTATATACAAATTTGATGACGTGGATGTTGCTAGTAGTAATGTGTAGATAGAATACTTCTAACTTGAGATTTTTTTTGGTACAAAGTCACCTGTTATTAGAATTATTTCTTACAATTTGTAGTATTTTGACTTCCATACCAGAATAGTAGATACATGTTCTATGAAAGCCTTATAGAATCTAACGTAAGCTAACTGAATGTTGTGTTTTTAGTTCATACGAGTAGCTATAAAACTCGGTTCTTCAAACAAAAATAAATATTGTGAAATTAAGATGTCGTGAAAGATCTCTTACTGTTCTTCTCTAGCACCTTGGTCAGAACCTCCCACCATCAGTTACCTTGCCCTTGTTGTTCTGGACAGAGATAAATGTAATGAAGAACAGCACTATGGAGGATCCGTGAATTCCAGAATGCTGTGTACTAGGACCAGTGAGTCTCGTAGGGGTTTATGTGATGTATGTACTAGATTATAATCACTGTGAAGCAACAGTAAAATACACACCAGTAAAAACACCACGGAGAAACAGTTACTGTTTGTTGTTTGGAAAGACCTGCCATTAGTGACATATGTGATTAAAGTTTAACACTAGTCATATAAAACCTTAAGGACAGTTAGAATTCACAAGATAAACTGTGGTTTAACAAAGTACATTCTGAATATTTAACTACACACCATCCTTCATAAAATTGATTTAAAATATAGAATTTAATCAGAAATAACTGTTGAAAAGGTAAAGACATCAACTTCTACCTTTATTATTTTCATATACACATAAAACCGACTGTTATTTAAACTGGGATATTATACGCATGTTAGATGCTGAATCTGTAATTTTATGAAGGATACTAAAATTTTCGGGCAGTACCATTCATTAGTTTAGTTCATACTATTACCCACATTGTTCTCTGTGTAGTTTTAAGATGTGCCACTAGGTGACCAGTTAGATTTTAATTATAGTAGGACCATATAAATGGAAGCTGATAATTGTTCAATTGTTTTACCTGAATTATTTTTCAGCTATTATATATTTTACACTAATGTTATAGTGTCACTGTTACAGCATATAAATTTATTAGCTCCATTGTTTTTGATAAAATGAACAGATTTCACGTGTTCGTAAATGAAGAGAAAGATGAACATATATGAACTGTTGTAACTAGTTCAACTGTAAGGAGGTCATAAATGTACTGTGTCTGAAATGTTTTGGACAATGCTGCATTGATTTTGTTCGTGTAATTTGCAGGAAAGGACCATAAAATTAATCATACCATCACACTGTACGTTATATACAGCAGTGTCTTAAGATTCTGCCTTGGTAAGCCTATAATCCCAGCCAAGTTCAATTAAACAGTTATGGAATGTCTTGGGTTTAGCTTGAGAAACGGATTGATTAGGCCTTGTAAACTCAAAGGTGCCGAGACTGTTTTGCAAAAGGAATGTGCAACATATTTAGCAGTTGCCTACTAAAGACTGGTGTTAAACACTAATAAAAAGCATAGATTGTTACCAACACCAAAGATTAGTTTATTTTCTGACAAAAGGGACTCCAAATCTGTAAACCCACTTCATCCAGGTCTGTTGAAGACAATGTATGCACACACACTTATAATAAGCTTCCAATTATAATAAATGTACAAACTTTCATGATCAAAGAGTTAAATTTGTCTTATCACCACAAATAATATGCATCTAAACGTTTTGAAATACTGCAATCAAAGTAATCCTCTGATGACAAGAATGTTAGTGTGTTGATATAATCTCTAATTATATGTTTACTATAGTGCTTGCTATTTTTGCAATCGGAGCCAGTAAATGAACATTGTCAAAGTGTTAGAATAGCTGTAAAATCACTAAAAGTGAGTTTGCCTTAGGCCATGCTATGCTAAGATTCATGGCCAGGAAATAAACATTCTTAAAAACCCATTTATAGCCAGTATTCATTGGTCCTGGCTCTCTTCAACAGTGTTGCTAAAATGTAATATGTGCCAGACTAAACTATTGGCAATTTTTGAAAGGGTGGATGTGCCAGATTGGTGTGGCAAGTGGGTCTTATTTTCTCATTTATGTCTCCTTAATTAAATAAGATTGAAGTGTGTAAAAATTATTAATAGAATTTGCTGAAAACTGTGGTAACAGGGCATTGGTATGGGAATTTGATTTCAAGTAGGCAAGCATTTAAAGTTGACAAAAGTCAGCGAACAAACTGTAGTCCCAGAGTAAGATAGCCAAGGCTCAGCGCCAACAGCTTGATCAATAATGTTTGGAATATATTCACCAACATCCACTCCATGGAAGTTTTTTTGAAAGCCTTTCATATTACAAAAGTGTTAGATCCTAGTGGAAACTTTAAAGCATCTCCAACTTATTGCTTCCCCTTTTATGAAAAGGCATAAAATATTCATATGTGGACACGCTTCAGTTGTACAGTGCATGTCTGGTGGTTTTGAAGACAAGCTATGTGACCAGTATTACATCAGTAGGCTGCAAGAGAAACGTCATTATAGCATTTTTCATATTAGTAACACAGATCATACATCCTTAACCTTTGACATTCTGTTCAGTGAAATTGTGGCTGTGAAAGGAAAGAGTAGCACAATCATCTGAAGAGCAACTGGCAATTGCTTCGACTCTATGATCATGGAAATTGGCCAAAGATGCTACCGTATATATTAAAAAGAAAAACTCTTGCAAAGAATAGCACGTGCCCATGAGGTATCATCTCTACTTATGATAAAGGCTTTATAAAATGAAGATTTGAATAAGTACTGGTTGTGTAGTGAGGATGTACACTGGAACATTGTATGTTGTTTCTCCTGTGTTTTTATGTTTTATAAAATGACATGCATCCAAGATAATCTGGAGGAATATTACATAGATCTTGTCATCATTCTCAGGGACATATCAGGTCGTTTGTTGCAAATGATGGACATCAGTTACAATTGACTGTGTAAACAGCAAATGTGCCAAGAGTAAAATGAGTGGTTCTACTCTGGAGTCTAAACATTTGCATTTACATCATTGAGTAACCAGAAGCAGTCAGACCAATTGCTCATTGGACCATATATTGCGATGCCATTGATCTGGCCCTGATTTAGTGTGGCTTTAAGAAGTGTTGCCTTACAAATACCATGGATGGCTCAGAAGATGACATCCTCTGAAATGACCACACTGCTATTGTAGATAACAAAGATGAGGATGGTTTCTTTGGTGATGCCATTAGAGGTGACAACAAGGCAATAGAAAAGCTATGTCAACTATCTGAGAATAGTGATTTGGACTCAGAATTTGGAGGTTTCACCAAACACAATTTGTAGTTTTATATTTCCAAAAATTTTGATGCAAATAAATCCTAAAAAATGACAATATTTAGCTTCTTGATCATTTTATTTCAAAAATCATGTTTAAAGTTTGTTTCATTCACTAAAAGTGGCCCCCTGCTAGTACAGCGGTAAGTCTACGGATTTGCAATGCTAAAATTAGGGGTTTGATTCCTCTTGGTGAGCTCAACAGATAGCCCGATGTAACTTTGCTATAAGAAAAACACAAACACACTAAAAGTGAATGAAAATAGGAAATACTTTTCATTTATACTTTAGAAACAAAGATAATTGATAAGACATACTGTGAAAATGCAAAATTTATAGTAAATATTCATTATTGTGAATATGTTGGAAAAAAAAATGGTTTTGACTGGCTGTAAAAAACTTTAGATGTGTTAAATTGTATACACCCTAACTTCTAGGTGTATCTATATTCACTATAAATTTGTATTATAATTGGAAAATTAGGGTATATTATTTTTCTAATAAAACTTCATTATTGTAAGATGGAAGAACAGTATCATGAAGTGACTTACACATTAATGGTGTATTTTTATTATTTTCCAGAATGATGAGGGAGCACCGCTGATGTGTTTGTCAACCAAAGGTACCTGGCATCTTGGAGGTGTACTGACATATCAACGATGGTGCAACATCTACCAGCAACAGCCAGCGATTTTTGCTAACATTTTTTCTATGCGTGAATATATTGAGAAAATTATTGGTTCTAAGAACTACTGGGTTCCTTATGATTCCAAGATGTATTCTTTTTTGACAACAACAGAGGCTCCTAAAACAACACAGGTCATCATTGAAACAACTACAGCAATTACACCAACTGTTCCAGAAGAGGAAGAGAATGAAACAAGTCCTGTACTGTCTGAAAAAATGATAGATGGAAACCACACAATAATTATGTTTTCAGACCAAAAAGATCATTTTTATCTGAATAACACAATTGTCTCACAGGAAGTAAGTAGCACTGAAAGTAAAATTGATACTGATGATGTACCTTTGGGAATCAGAGGAGACATTGAAAAAGGACACATCTCTTCTCCTCTTGATGAAGAAAAAAATAATGATACAATAAAAGATAAATTGGAGAACTATGAGCTTTTACCATTACTTGATTCAACTGATAAAAATGATACAAACTCTAGTGATTTTATCGATATTATTAAATCAACCACGTTGTCATCTACAGCATTACCCAGTTCTTCTAATGCACCTGTGATTGGTCGACCTTTGATACTGCCAACTCCAAAAGAAATTTCAAGGATAACAAGTACATTAGCTCCAGAGGAGCAAATAGACAATGACACGATGCTGACCACAGCTGAACAATTAAAAAATCACTCATTACTAACCACAGTTCTCTGGGAAGAAAGAACACAACACACCAATGGAAATGACACATTAGGTAATTTAGAAAATACTACAGTTGGTGATACCATAAAAAGTATCAAATCAACGGTAGAAAATACTTCTCATGATATAGATACTCTTCGATATGCTGCGGGGGTCCTTGAAGGTAGACAGGTAGAGCAACCGTCAGAGGTAGATAGTATTGATGGAAGTATCACGGCTGTACTAGACACTGGTGTTGCTGATACAACTGAGGCTGCTGTTGGTGGAGACATAAGTGGTACTGAGAATGTGACTGGTATGAGTAGAGATTTTGAGGTTTTCACAAACATTGATTTTATCACAGTGATGACATCATCCAATGATAACTTGACTTCAGATAATGAAAAACATGGGTTTTCAACAATAGGAAGTCCTGTTGATGTTGTTGTAACGAGTGAAGCAGTTGAAGACAGTGTTCCCACTTCTAGTGAGATGTTGAATCATATGAAAGAGTCTGAATATTTCCAACCTCTGGCTGGAAATGAAACAAACATTCAGAAAAATGTACATCTTCCACATAGTAATAAGTCAATGCATAAATATTCCAAAGATATTACTATTCCATTAAGCACGTCTGATAGCAGTGTTTCAAACTGGATAAGTTTGGGAACATATCCAAAGACAGAGATGATCCTCACCACCACAGACTCCATACTTGAATATACCAATGATACATCTGTTCCAATAAAGTCAGAATCTGGAAATAGAAATTCTGTAACCGAGTCTGTCCTATGGTGGACTAATCAGACTAACCTTAATTCTGAATCTCCACAAGAATTTCAAATAACCACTAGTTACACTGGACACGATCTCATCACAAAAAGACTACTAATGACAGCAAGTAATAATACAGGCGATAGCACATTATCAACTACTGAAAACCTGGAGAAAAATTTTACAGCTAATAAAATAACTAATAATTACAGTATATCATATTTAGACAAAGAAACTGTAGATCCTCTCAATGTAAAAAAAGTACAACAGTTTGATCCTGTTAATAAAGAGCTTGAAATCATTAATATTGGGACCTCTTCTTTGGCTACTGAAAACACTTTGGACATAGAGCAAAGAAAAGCAACATTGTTGCAGAAAGGCTTAAACCATCGAATCATAAACAAGATGGAAAATCAGGAACATATTGATCAGGAGAAGGGATCATTGATTACGAGCTACAGAGACGACGATTTGGACATTCCGTTATCCACAGAAGAAGATGGTGACAGCACAGATGATACAAGTAGAACGAAGCACCAAAATGAGTATGGAAACATATCCATGTTTCATAATAACAAGGAAGAAAAAAGTGAATTAGAACTAAACGAATTTCGAAAACTAAAGAATTCAACTCTCATTGAAGAACCAGATGTAAATGTCGGCTCATCCACAGAAAAAAATGTTGTAAAAGCAGAAATTGGAGCCAAATTTACCAATACCAATACTGAACAAATGCAACCACAAGCAGAGGATTTGAACAAGAGCAGACTTAGTGTAGAAAGTATGGAATTAGGGGATATCGTAGTTTCACCCAGTGCTTCACCAAGATCAACAAGTGTAGAAAACTTAGCAGAAGAACTTGCTGGGATGGAAGGTGTGAGCTTTCAGAAATACCCCTCATCCTTGGAACTCTGTGAACCTTGTAAGCATATTTGTATTTATTTATATATTTTATAGCTAATACAAATATAAATATTCTAGTTTCATGAGATAATAATGTACACACAAAACGTATTTGGTGAGAAATAATATAAAACTTAAATCTCTTTCAAGAAATACAAAATTCTACATTTATGTTTGCAAGTTAACTGTCAAAAGATTTATTTGGATGCTTGTACATGAGATGGTAATGAACATATTTTCAGGGTTTTAACAGACATGTTTATATGCATCTAAATGCTCATATATGTCTCATGAAATAGTAATAAACATCCACTACTTTATTTAATCTCTTAGTGGAGTTCCACTGTGGTAATGTTACTGCTCCTTTCCGTGCTTGTGTGCCATTAAGTCAACGTTGTGACTCTGTTATAAACTGTGCTGATGGAAGTGATGAACATGATTGTGGTGAGTCTGTCTATCATTTCTATCTCTTTACACGTTCTCACTAACCATTTTAATGTTCTCAAAAGTTACATTAATGGCGAACTTGTTACTTTGTTTAATATTTTTGTTCATTTATTTTTATCAGTTCATTAAATAAACAGATTTTTTTTATACATTAGGTATCATAATACAACATCCAAATAATTTTTTAAAAGGTTTATTTCATCATGACACAAAACTTCCAAGAAAAACCTAGCCATAAATACAAATTGTATTTGGAAAACATATTGAAGAATTCTGCAGTTATTCATTGTTGAAGTGACTAGCAATCCTTACTTGTAACTTTTTCTTGCACACTATAAACCACAATTAAAATATTTTGTGTATTCTGCTCTTTTGAGGATTTCAAATTAATCTACCATTTGAAACTTTGTAAAATGGACAGCAACTGCCTGTTGCAGAGACACAAGTGTAAATGATGATATTTTGAAAGTCTTCCTCTGACCTGAAGATAAAAGGCAGAAGACTTTCAAAACGTTGCCCTCTACACTTATGTTTCCACAACAGGCAGTTGCTGTCCATTTTACAAAGTTTCATCATGAATACTCTGCCCAAACAATCTATCAAAGAATCTACCATTTATTGTTTTGAAACAAAAATTAGTACAATCCCATGAAGTACATAAAAATATTCTGTTCATAATTAAACGGGTGTTTTTGTAATCGTTCTTACATGGCATGATTCTTATTGCAAGACAAATATTGTAGTGGACACCACAATTCACAGAAGTATGTTACTTGTGAAATGTGTGGATGATGGAAAATAGTGGGGTGTGAAATACGGTTGTTGTCACGATGAACAGAAACAGTTGAATTGCTTGTTTTTCACTAATTTATTTTTATACCTTAACATTTTTAATATATTTTTCAGAAAATGGTTGCCAAAGAAACTATCAGTGTGAGAATGGGAAGTGTTTAGCAAGACACCAAGTTTGTGATCGAGTGAAAGACTGCAGTCGCTCAGAAGATGAAGCTGATTGTGGTAGGCCTACATTTTATTCAAATAACTTGGTAGACATTTGATTACTGTTTTAGTTCGATTAAGTGATCTCAAAAATGGACATTTCTCTCTCTGTTTATGTAAATGAACACAACAGAACCTGGACTTTGTTTTGTATTAGCACACAAGTACATCCAAGACACTGAATGGAACATAAGATTAATATTTTATGAAATAAAACTTTTGGTTAAAAAACTTTAATGGCATGTAAAGTTACGGTTTCAACTGAATTACTCTTTACTTTACAGTTTTTAACCTCTCTTGTTATACTAATACATGAAATGTTTGTTCATTTTTTGAATTTCATGCAAAACTACACGAGAGCTATCTGCGCTAGCTGCCCTTAAATTAGCAGTGTAAGACTAGAGGGAAGGCAGCTAGTAATCATCACCCACTGCCAACTCTTGGGCTACTCTTTTACCAATGAATAGTAGGATTGGCCATCACATTATAATGCTCCCATGGCTGAAAGGGCGAGCATGTTTGGTGTGACAGGGATTTGAACCTGCAGCCCTCACATTATGAGCCAAATGCCTTAACCCACCTGGCTGTGCCGGGCCGTTACATGAAAGGAGATAAGAAAGCAGCACATTTTGTTTCACTTTTCTCCTATTTAAGATCTAACTGTGACCTACAAAAGCAACATTCTAAAGCAAAACCTAATTTATGAATAAGAAATACACTGCTGGCCAAAATCTTAAGGCCAATGGACATAAAGAAAAAATATGCATTTTGAGCTGTCGGACTCAACCACTTATTTGAGTAGAGCTTAGAAAGATGAAAATAAGGAAAGGAAAAATAAAAAACTTTTTTAGCATTTAATAGGGAAAATGTGAACACTATGAAATTAGTCTAAATACTAGCTGGTCAAAAGTTTAAGACCATACTGAAATGAAGCATTAATCGGCAAACATGTAATGAAATTTAGTCATCTGTGTTCAAGCATTAGCATTGTCAACATCTCCCACTGACATCTCTTGTATTACGATGGGTAAAAACATGCAAAGGCTAAAAATGTGACAAAGTTTGAATGTGGCAGAATTGTCAAGCTGCAAAAGCAAGATCTCTCTCAACGTGCTATTGCTGGTGAGATTGGGTGTAGTAAAACTGCTGTTGAAAATTTCTTAAAAGACCCTGAGGGATACGAAACAAGAATTTCAAGTGGTCGGCTCAAGAAAATTTCACTGGCGTTGAGCAGGAGGATTTGACGGGTTGTCTGGCAAGACACCAGCCAATTGTCAAACCAGATTAAGGCCCTTACAGATGCAGAATGCAGCTCAAGAGTAATAAGATGGCATCTACGAGAGAAAGGCTTTAAAAACTGTAAACGTCTTCAAAGGCCACGCCTCCTTCTACACCACAAAACAGCTTGGTTAAACTTTGCTGAGAAGCGCCAAACATGGGACGTAGAAAAGTGAAAGAAGGTTTTGTTCTCTGATGAGAAAAAATTTAACTTAGATGGTTCAGATAGATTTCAATGTTACTGGCATGATAAGAATTTCCCATCAGAGACATTTTATACATGACACAGTGGAGGAGGTTCCATCATGATCTGGGGTGCTTTCTCCTTCCATGGAACAATGGAGCTACAGGTTATACAGAGGCGTCAAACAGCAGCTGGTTACATTAGCATGTTGGAGAGAGCATCCTTATTGACTGAAGGCCCTTGCTTGCATGGAAATGACTGAATCTTTCAGCAGGACAACGCTGCAATCCAAAATGCCTGCAGGATAAAGGACGTTTTCATGGCGAATAACTTGATTCTTTTGGACCATCCAGCATGTTCGCCTGAACTGAACCCCATTGAAAATGTTTGAGGGTGGATGGCAAGAGAAGTCTATAGAAATGGACGTCAATTCCAAACAGTGCATGATCTTTGTGAAGCCATCTTCACCACTTGGAGTAACATTCCAGCCAGCCTTCTGCAAACGCTTATATCGACCATGCCAAAGAGAATGTTTGCAGTTATTCACAATAATGGCCATGCAACTCACTACTGAGACCTCATGTTGGGCATCTCCTGCATGTCCCTGATTAGGACTTCTTTTTGGTATGGTCTTAAACTTTTGACCAGCTAATATTTAGGGTAATTTCATAGTATTCATATTTTCCCTGTTAAATGCTCAAAAGTTTTCATTTTTATTTTCCCTATATTTTCTTATTTTCATCTTTCGAAACTCTACTCAAATAAGTGGTTGAATCTAACAACACAAAATGCATATTTTTTCTTTATGTTCATTCGCCTTAAGATTTTGGCCAGCAGTGTATATGCCTGTATATAAACTTTTAGAGCATACTTGATAAGGTGTCTCAATTAGAAAATGGATACCTAAAAGATTGTTGGACAATTAAAAAGTTGTTTGTAAGTTAACTTTGTGGGGAAAAGTAAGAAATCAAAATAAATGGTTGTTTTGTTGAATGTGAGAACATGACTATTCATACCTCTTTGTTGTAGGATTTTTGTCAAATTTTACTAATGTTAATAATTTGGACAGCTTTTTGGGCAGTAATAAGTTTCTAAGTTTACTGATGAAGTTAAAATGCTGAGAAATGCTGATTCTGTTTGGAACGTTTTCATGAACTGATATCAGGATCTTGACAGTATCAATATCTGGAAGATGATGTTTACTATTTTGAGAAGTTTGAAGTTGTCCACAGATTAACTGTAAATAATATATGAACCATGGTAATTTGGAAACAACTTAATGTTCGTGACTTGAAACAATAGCAATGAGGACATATTGTAGCCCCAGTGAAGCTTCATTTCTGGCATTGGTTACAGTCTTGGCCCCCTTACTGTTACTATAAAAAATATATTAGTAGGATAGGGACAAGTTACAACACTGACCCTCAGTTACTCTCTCTCTTATTTCACTAACATGCTTCATTATAATTATCAGAAGGCCATTAGCATGTAATGATTGCCCCTTCAGGAAGGTATCGTAACCTTACTAATTGTTGAATACAAGTCAAAACTCTTATTAGACCTTTCTCAAACACCTGTTAATAAATGGATTCTGGAAATCAAATAAAGCATTTAAGGCTTAGAGCATTGGACTTTTTTTATTTTTATTGAAGAACCAGTAATGATTTTAATTAGCTGTCAAAATTCTTCAGTTTTCTGTTGATTGTCTGTTTATGTGGTGAGGTAAAGATGTTATGAAGGTAAACATGAAAACTAGATGCAATAAGTTTGGGCTTTGGAAGGATATAGTCAAACATATTCTGTAACAGAACTGCCTTTGATAGATTGTTTAGGCAGAGTATTCATGATTAAACTTTGTAGAATGGACAAGAACTGTCCAAGTGTTGAAGACAAAAGATGGAAGACTTTCAAAACGTCGTCCTCTACATTTGTGTCTCTGCAACAGGCAGTTGCTGTCCATTCTACAAAGTTTCATTGAAACTGCCTTTCTTTGATTAATAATCATGAACTAGTGGAAATAACTTGCCTGAAGATGTTTTTGCTGTTGTTAGTTTCAAAGTTTCAAGAACTTTGTTGGATAGACTTATGTGTATGATTGATGGTGTAAATATTTTTGTGTTTAGAGGTACCTTGATTGACTGAATAACTTTCTGCCACCCTGATTTTTGTCATGACCTTAATCCAAGCTCCATTTTTAGCATTTAAAGTGTTACTGAAATATAACGTGGAATTTCAAGTCTGGTCATAATTATCATACAAGTTTCTGAGTCTTATCGAAAGCTTTAGAGTATTTCACATAAGAACCTTTCATTAAAGCTTTTCTTGCTGTTAATTCTATTTGTGTGTATGTATAGATACGTGGAAATGCCTGCATGATGAGTTTCCATGTGGTAATGGTCGGTGTATCCCTGAGAAGTGGCACTGTGACGGCGTGGACAACTGTGGAGATAATACTGATGAAGTTGGTTGTTGTAAGTTGTATTCTTTTCTTTTTACTAAAAAATATGTAGTACAAATAAATATGTAAGACACACTTATTTTTGTAACTTGTAAATTTTTGTGACAAGAATATTTAGATACTAATGAATTATTATAAATAACTTTTTAAAAGAGGATTCGCATTTTTTCCTTCCCTCATTAATTATAAAGTACCATGAAATATGCATAAACTTCCCTCTTTCTTTGTAACCAATGGTTAGACAGACAGTTATGTTTTTATTGTTTCTTTTTAGTGACAACATGCTCAGAACAACAGTTCCTCTGTCCAGAAGGTTGGTGTATACCAGAAACATGGAAATGTAATGGAGTTTTGGACTGTCATGCAGGAGAAGATGAAAGAAGTTGTGGTTAGTCCAAATGAACTTCTGGATTTTTATATAAATTTTCTTTTAGAATGTAGTAAGTAATACAGTGTTATGGTGTCTACGTATGACACTGTATATACAGATAACTAAGATATAATCTACTTTACTGAGGAAACTGTCATTCATTATGAAATATTGAACAATGCTTGTCAACCACTAATTACACCAACTGACAATATTAGACCAGCTGGTAATATTAGACCAACTGTCATAGTCATGTTTGAAGACAAATTACACCAACTGACAATATTAGACCAACTGTCATAGTAATGTTTAAAGACAAATTACACCAACTGACAATATTACACCAACTGTCATAGTCATGTTTGAAGGCATTCTCTCCATTAATAAGTGGTTTCTGAAAGTCCTTGGTATGTTTCCATTCTTGTTTTTTAACAGGTACATTGTATATTTGTGCAGTATCCAGTATGGATTCACTTCAAGTTATCTTGGGATTTTCTGTTATCCACAATCTGTTTTCTTTTTACAGATTGCAGTGATGAAGAGTTCAAATGTCAAAGTGGGGGATGTATTGAAAAACAACAAGTTTGTAATAGAAATCACGATTGTCCTGATTCCAGTGATGAACTCCACTGCTGTAAGTAAAGTACTTATGTATTATTAGAACAGTATATTAGCACTATAGTGAATTACTTAATGAAATGTTTATGTACACTATAGTGAGTTACTTAATGAAATGTTTATGTGCACAGTAGTGAGTTACTTAATGAAATGTTTATGTACACTATAGTGAGTTACTTAATGAAATGTTTATGTACACAATAGTGAGTTACTTAATGAAATGTTTATGTGCACAGTAGTGAGTTACTTAATGAAATGTTTATGTACACTATAGTGAGTTACTTAATTAAATGTTTATGTACACTATAGTGAATTACTTAATGTAATGTTTATGTACACAGTAGTGAGTTACTTAATGAAATGTTTATGTACACAATAGTGAGTTACTTAATGAAATGTTTATGTACACAATAGTGAGTTACTTAATGAAATGTTTATGTACACAATAGTGAGTTACTTAATGAAATGTTTATGTACACAGTAGTGAGTTACTTAATGAAATGTTTATGTACACTATAGTGAGTTACTTAATGAAATGTTTATGTACACTATAGTGAGTTACTTAATGAAATGTTTATGTACACTATAGTGAGTTACTTAATGAAATGTTTATGTACACAATAGTGAGTTACTTAATGAAATGTTTATGTACACTATAGTGAGTTACTTAATGAAATGTTTATGTACACAATAGTGAGTTACTTAATGAAATGTTTATGTACACAATAGTGAGTTACTTAATGAAATGTTTATGTACACTATAGTGAGTTACTTAATGAAATGTTTATGTACACAATAGTGAGTTACTTAATGAAATGTTTATGTACACTATAGTGAATTAATGAAATGTTTATGTACACAATAGTGAGTTACTTAATGAAATGTTTATGTACACAGTAGTGAGTTACTTAATGAAATGTTTATGTACACTATAGTGAATTAATGAAATGTTTATGTACACAATAGTGAGTTACTTAATGAAATGTTTATGTACACAGTAGTGAGTTACTTAATGAAATGTTTATGTACACAATAGTGAGTTACTTAATGAAATGTTTATGTACACAATAGTGAGTTACTTAATGAAATGTTTATGTACACAATAGTGAGTTACTTAATGAAATGTTTATGTACACTATAGTGAATTAATGAAATGTTTATGTACACAATAGTGAGTTACTTAATGAAATGTTTATGTACACAGTAGTGAGTTACTTAATGAAATGTTTATGTACACAGTAGTGAGTTACTTAATGAAATGTTTATGTACACAATAGTGAGTTACTTAATGAAATGTTTATGTACACAATAGTGAGTTACTTAATGAAATGTTTATGTACACAATAGTGAGTTACTTAATGAAATGTTTATGTACACTATAGTGAGTTACTTAATGAAATGTTTATGTACACTATAGTGAGTTACTTAATGAAATGTTTATGTACACAATAGTGAGTTACTTAATGAAATGTTTATGTACACAATAGTGAATTACTTAATGAAATGTTTATGTACACAATAGTGAATTACTTAATGAAATGTTTATGTACACAGTAGGGAGTTACTTAATGAAATGTTTATGTACACTATAGTGAGTTACTTAATGAAATGTTTATGTACACTATAGTGAGTTACTTAATGAAATGTTTATGTACACAATAGTGAGTTACTTAATGAAATGTTTATGTACACTATAGTGAGTTACTTAATGAAATGTTTATGTACACTATAGTGAGTTACTTAATGAAATGTTTATGTACACTATAGTGAGTTACTTAATGAAATGTTTATTTACACTATAGTGAGTTACTTAATGAAATGTTTATGTACACAATAGTGAGTTACTTAATGAAATGTTTATGTACACTATAGTGAGTTACTTAATGAAATGTTTATGTACACTATAGTGAGTTACTTAATGAAATGTTTATGTGCACAGTAGTGAGTTACTTAATGAAATGTTTATGTACACTATAGTGAGTTACTTAATTAAATGTTTATGTACACTATAGTGAGTTACTTAATGAAATGTTTATGTACACTATAGTGAGTTACTTAATGAAATATTCTAATAAAACCCTGTTATTATTATTATTATTCTTACAATCAATATTAATAGCCAGTATTTGAGGGTCTGTTTTGTTTTAACTTCAGTACCAATTTTATTTGGAGAATACAACTTCAGTTTTCACAGAATTTGTGATTGTTTGAATTGATGAGGTGTGTAAATATTGACATTTTCTAGTGAAACTTCATGATGACTCCATGCTACTAGAGATATTTGATTCACAACATGGATGGACAAACGTCTGTGCAGATAACTGGGATGAGCTATACAGCAACCATGTGTGTCAAAACCTTGGCTACAGGTATGGATAATGATAATATTTTACAAGAAAGGAAGACTTTTAAAACTTACCAAATTTATTTCTGAATATGACCATTAAATACTTGATACTGGTTCTGAATTTAAGGGAAAATAAAATTGCTTTTGTTTGTGAACCATTCAGTAGGTTGTGTTGTTGAATAAGTACACTGTATTTCAGTGATTTATTCAGATATTATCTTAATAGTGAAGCAGTTCTTACGGAATATCCACCTGGTGATGACCTCAATCCTGAAGCCAATAGAGGCCTGTACCATTTAGTTGAGAAGCCACATTCTAGTAATAACAAAACAGACATCTGGGAGTTGCTGTCCTTAAGGTTAGTTTCATGGTTAACTTTACGGATAAATAATTAAGTTCCATTGAGTAGAGAACTGAAATTACTGTGTTTGATAAAATGAAGTTGATTCTTGTCAAATTATTATTTCAGTTATACATGTCGAAATAAAACTAAAATAATCAACCATGATGCTGTCTTCCTAGTGTAGTTGGAATAAATAATGTTTTAATAATATAATTGACAGCTAAGAAGAGGAAAAGAAAAGGGCTGATTTTAAGTATTTTTTATCCCAAATCAAAAATGATAATGTTTATTTTTGAATGAATGAACCTACCAAAACATTCCCATTTACTTAGCTTAATAACTGATTTACAATGTACAACTTGATGTCAAGTCTAAAAAAATTCAGCATTAGTGTTATGTTCGTTGGAACAACATGTGATGTTGATCTGTTGAATTTCACACAAAGCTAATGGAGATAGTGAGAAATAAAATAAATCTCAACATCATATAACCTTTTCACAAACATTGCCAAATGTCAAAAATAGGCTACACTATGTAACACAAATTTTATTCCTGGATAGTATGTGTTATTTTTTAATTGCTTATGTTGTAAAAATACAGAAAATGACCATTATTCCCTTCAAACTTTGTGACCTGGATAATGAAATTTAGAAATTAACCTATTTTCTAGATTGAAACGGACAAATTTGCACATTTATATTTACATAAGGTCTGAATAAAACAACATATGAATCAAGATTTACATGTATTTATACTAAAGTTATACAAAAATGTTTAGAAGTGAGTAGTTTTTCGAGATTTGCGACTGTTATGTAAATCACTTTCACGTATCAGCCCCCAAGTATAGTCTCCTATCGTGTTTTCGTTATACGCTCCCAGGTTACAAAAGCAAAATTTGAAGAAACAAATAGGGCTTTTCCATTTACTTTAGACATAAGCAGTTGGGAAATAATACTTTCTGACCAGGAATAAGAAAAAGTAACAATTTTGTTACACAGTGTTATTTTTATGAAGCATTCAAAATATTCCATTACATGAAAGTTTAACATTTGTAATGTGAACTGGAGAGTTATATATTGTTAACCCTTAAACGGTGGCTGTCATTGATTAATACTACTGTTCAACATTCCCACTGTTTAAGGGTTAAAATAATAAGTTGTCCTAATAAAGTCAGAAAGCCAATTACATTTTCTACACTAATAGGTCATGTTTTATTTATATTTTTAATAATTCACTGTATCTTTGTTTTAGAAGTTGCTAATTTCCCTATGATTTGAATAATGAACTGATATGCAAAGTAAGCATTTATAATGTCATCATCTGTCCCCAGAAAGTTTGAGGGGAGATAATACTAAAATTCTGTGTTAGGTCCCTGCAGTGCATAGAGCAAAGATCATCTATTGTGCAGCTTTGCAAATGGAGTAACAAACTGACTAAATTAAAAATATTCTTAAACCTACAGAATTCTCTTTTTGTGATTGAAATTTGCTTTTGACATTAGTTAAACATGCATTTTAATTGTTTTAGGAAAGACATCACCTGTCAAAGTGGAAGTAGGGTTGCAATTGCATGTCGAGAATTTCGTAAGTAACTTCTGTTGTATTCACAACTATATTAGATAATCTTTTAAAAATATATAATTTTCTGATGGCTTTATCTTATTGATAATTATGAAAATATTTAGCTGATATTCATCATAAGAAATATATCTATTATTCTTAATTACAAAAGACAACAATAATATTCAGTTTTCTGCTCTGATTTCTTCTGATTTTTCCAGAAAATTTTATGTTTAAACTTTATAAATATCCACTTACTCCAGTCATAGTGAAGCACTCTCACCCTTCAAGAAATTAATTCACGTGTTTCTTTAAAACAAACTTAGCATATGTGAATTCATTATAAAGTCGGCCCAGCATGGCCAGGTGGGTTAAGGCATTCGACTCGTAATCTGAGGGTTGCAAGTTCAAATCCCCCTTGCACCAAACATGCTCACTCTGTCAGCTGTGGGGGTATTATAATGTTAAGGTCAATCCTACTATTCATTGGTAAAAGAGTAGCCCAAGAGTTGGCAGTGGGTGGATATGACTAGCTGCTTTCCCTCTAGTCTTACACTGCTAAATTAGGGACGGCTAGCACAGATAGCCCTCTTGTAGCTTTGCACGAAATTTGAAAACAAACAAATTATAAAGTCAGTATGTATTTATCAATGAACAAATTAATTCTTTACTTAGTCGTGTATTTCCAAACATTATGGCAAGTTTGTAAATGTTGATAATTAAATTAGGAAATTCATCATAAATTTATTACTACATAAAGTAACGTAATACACTGTTTCTCAACACATCTGTAAATCTCATGAACTGGGCCAGTTTACCATTATTGTAATTTCTTATAAAAGTAAGATGTTATGATCTTACAGAGTGTGGTGCATGGAGTCTGGCTGGAGAACTTCAAGGAAGAATTATTGGGAGGTAGCAGTGCTCCAGATGGACAATGGCCATCTGTAGGCTTAGTTGTAAACAAAAATGACAACAACACTGTTTGCACAGTTAGTGTCCTTTCTCCACGGTGGTTGGTCACATCTGCTTCATGTGTTGAACACAGGTAAATAACACAGTTTGTATATGTAGTGTACTTTCTCCACAGAGAAGAAACTGAGTTAGTGAAAGTAAATAAAAAAAAGCTAAATATTTTTCGTAACTTATTAATAAGTTACTAATTTTTTTTTTATGTAATTAATATATAATAATTACTAACTGGTGTTAATCCTATGTTTCACATACATATCTACTACTGTTTTCAGAATGACCTTGAGAACGGCTGCTTCTATGTTGATTGTGGCTAAGATACTGTTTTAAGTCTTGGTAGAAAGGCTGAGGTTTTGTCTGAGGTTCCCTCTATCAGTACTGTTATCAACTAACTTAAAGCTTTGAAGAGGGTTAGCTGAGTGTGTTATCAGTTTATTGGATGTAGAAGGAATCTTTGATTGTTTCTTTTCTTTTTGTGTGCAACTGTATCCTACTATTTTAATATTACTCTATTGTATGTTTTTTGTCTCTGACACAATCATTTATTGTAAATAGGGATGTAGCAGCAACGTTTTACCCTTCTGTTTATACAAAGTATCAAATGTATTGTTGACGACCAAAGTTTTGACATTATTATTAGTGGATACTACAATTAAAAGAAAAAAATCTCTAAGTTTGGTTCAAAAACATTTTTTAAGTTAGGATAGAATTAACAATAGTATCTGAATTGTGTAATTACATCCCACACAATTAGGAGAGAAGCTTGAAGTAATATGGCACCCATCAATATTAGGAAAGGGAGATTGTTACTGTAAGTCAAAACATAAAATGATCTTAACATAATGACTTGCTGGTTCAGTGTATGAACAATAACATTCTTACTGGTGCACTCTACCAGGTTAACTTACTTTTACTGATGGTCCACATTAACAAGGGTTTGAAAATGGGTTTTTTGTTTTCCTTTGAACATTCAGGTGGTTTGGTGTTTACTAGCTGTGATTGTTTTTTGTAGTGACTTCTGAGAACTTTTCTCACTGTATGCTGTTAACACATCCTGTATTGCTATTCTGTCTTCATAGCATCTTGCATCAAATCTTGTTTGTTCTCAGAAATAGGCTGTCTACTACACTCACCTTGACATGGTGGATTGTACAATTAAAAGTAACAGGATAACCATGAAGAACGGGTGAACCTACAAAATTGTAGCTACTTGTACCACACATACCTCACTATTTTTTTTCATACGTATATTTAAATGTATTGTTTTCAAAACAAAGGATGTATATTACATTGTTAAAAGATAAGTTTCATAAAAAACCAGAATCCTGTAAAGCAACATTTATTTTTCAGTAACCTTTCTGTCTGGGAATTTGTTGGAAGTATGCACCTAACTAGCACAGATAAGCAGAGTTACCTGGTGAAAAGAACTGTCTTTCATCCTAATTTTAAACACACTGGCTCGTTTAGTAATTTTGATATTGTTCTGCTTGAACTTGAAACTGCTGTACCATTTGATCACTACACTGGTGCTATATGTTTGCCAGAAAAGAACATTCAACCACGTCAGCTCTGTGTAAGTGCAGACTGGAATCAGAAAAAAGACCAAGGTAAGAGGTACCACCAATCAAAGATTCTAAAGGGCTTAGTGATGGTTGCTAGTTTAAGAACAGAAAGTTATGTCATTAAGAGTTATGATTTCAAGTTATTTATATTTGCAGTTTAAAGTGTAAAGAAAGATTTAGATTATCAAATACATAAAATAGTAAGTTTAAAGTTCATTTTGAAGAAGAGAGACAGGACCATAAAAACTACATGTACATTTCCCAAACCAGATTTATGAATAAAATAATAAACCTTTTTCAGAAACTGTTGGTTTCTGTATTAACTGTTGGTTAATATTGGCCTTTGAATAGTAAAGATGTGAACTATTTTCACTGATATTTTAATGAACTTTAGTTGTCTGCAGTACACTCCTCAAGATAATTTTTGCTGTGATTAGTATGGTGCTGATCATGTATTGCTTCTATCAGTATCTTCCATTGGTGGTCAGTAATTCATTATCACAGACAAGCATCTTTGAGTTAGTTTATTTAGCGATTGAACCATTTATAAAAGTTTGAATGTTATTCTGTATTTGTCCACAAGAAAGTCCTACAAAAATAAGTACACACAATTTACACATTTATTAATTATCTTAATTCTTTGTATGGTTCATGAAAGTCTTGCACTTCTGGTTGTAGCACTGTCCCACATATTACTTGTGGAACTGGATTCATACAATGAAATTTCTAGGTGTAACAGCTTTCTTTAAACAATCTATTTTTGTAACCTTCTTGGAGTGACTGAATTTTTTTATCCTGTTTTGTATAGAAAAGTATCTTTCACAATCAGTGCTTGTTTCACAAAAGTATGAAGATATTCAACACAATTTTGATGTGTTACAAAATTGCGGTTTCACACGTGGCAAAACGACAAAAGTATATTTAATAAAAGAATAGAGGTTTAAACTGTACATATAAGGAATTTGTAACTTATAGGTGAGCAGAGGCTGTAAAACTAGTATTAACATAGGGAAGTTACTGAGAAGTGATTTAAATAAAAAACAAAACAGTCAGTTAGAATTGGTGTGTTGCTCTCAGGACATTCATAATTGCAATTTTTCATAAGTTTGATGTATGGTCAGTATCTAGTTATAGTTTGTTTTATTTTCAAGCATGATGCAATGTATGTGGAGAAATAGCTAATTGCACAGTGTGCAACCAGTAAGTTCGGCAATTAGTGATAGTATTAGGTTGTTCAGAAATAAATGTCGGAATTCTCACAATGAAAGTTAGAAGCTGAATATTAAGTAACTTATCATTGGTTGGTTAGTTGGTTGGTTTAATTTAATGTTTGTTGTTTACAAGGTGTCATAATTGTCTGCTGTTTCAACTCTACTCAGAATAAGTTTTGCAACCTCCAAGGCAGCATGGACAAGAAGGGCTTTTATCTGATTTTCCTCTATGACTTCAAACTTGGACAAAAAGCTGTCAAAACTACATGGAACATCAACCAGGCATTCAGCCACGGGTTTATTACTGAATGTACAGTTCAGCATTGGTTCCAAAGGTTTCGACAGGGAGATGAAAATCTTGAAGACCACGAAGGTCGTGGAAAGAAGCCATCCCTAGATGAAAACACATTCAGGGAAGCAGTTGAGACAGACCCTTGCACAACAATACGTGAGCTTGCAGAAAATCTAGGCACAAGCAAATCACGCATTGCCAACCACCTGAGTGTGATTGGAAAGATGAAAAAGTTGGATAACTGGGTTCCACATGAGCTGACAAAAGATCAACAAACACGGCATTATGAGACCTGTCAAGGATGATACTTCAAAAATTGAATGAATTGTGAATCAAGGTTCATCTATCTTATTCCCCAGACCTTTCCTATGCAGTTTTTCATTTTTGCAAGTACTTTGACAACTTTTTGAACAACAAACGCTTTCAAAACCAGGCAGCTGCAGAAGAAGCTTTCAGGGAGTTCACTGACCATAGAAATTCTGATTTCTACAGCAGGGGTATAAACAGCATTGTGTGAAAACACATTGGCAAAAGTATGTTGAATCAAATGGTGTTTACTTGGATTAAAGCATGTTTTACAACACCAGTTTATACTTTTCCAAACTTTGCAGTTCAAAAACAACATTTATTTCTGGACAGCCTAATACATTTGTAACTGATACATGTTTAGCAACAGTGACTTATAGTAACTCCTTGAGGTGGATTCCTGTATGTGGACTACCTCCCAGGGATGGTTCTGTATTTCAATTAACCTCCTTTGGGATCTGTAGATCCACCCACATTTTTCCTGTGTGTGGTGACCCATGAACAGAAGAGAACATCCCTGTGGTTGATTTGTGTCTGGGGTACTGCAGCCTTAGCCTTGAGTTCCTCTACATGAGTGCCCCCAGTGTCAGTTGACTGGTACTTTTGGGCTGGGATCAACTGAGTACCAGTGTAGGGCATTCTCAATGGGCATTGTGGACATTTGTTTGCTGGTATTTGGTATAGAGCTCATGAAACATGTTTGGCACTGCAGTTTAATTCCTCATAGAACTCCATGAGAGGTAGGGTCAGTGAACAATGAATCGTTCTGTATTAGTTATGGATCACATCCTTGTCCTCCAAAACAATAAAATAGTAAAAACAGCTTACAGGTATACAATAATAAGTAAACGACTCTGTTACACACTCACACTCAGTCTGCTCTTGTACCATGGTTTTTTATTTTTCTTCTTTGTATGACAAATCCTTAGAGCGAATGTCTTCCTCTTTTATTTGGAATGGATAAGAGGAGCTTGCTGGCTCTCCAAGTTAAGTCAGAAAGTTGTGTTCTGGAGATAGTGTGATGAACACATCTAGACCTACACAGAGTAAACTCCTCCTGAGGTCAAATTCCATTAGGGATATATCCATTGAGGCTACACCCCATGCTACTTTGAATTCCTCATGAGGAGGGATAGCTGAGAAAGATTTGAATAACATCCTTGAGTCAGAGATTGTTGCTGGTTTTTCCAACGAAAGAATTTCTGCAGTGTGATGTATCTCCACTTGGAAGGATGGAATTATGATGCTGACAGATGTATTAATTTTAGCATTTACATCACCACATCCATCTACCTCTTTTGAGGTAAGTTATCTGAACTTTAAGGTCTAACCATACATTCCTAAACCTCTCAAATGTTTCCATTGTCAGCAGTTAGGATATTCGAAGGCATCTTGTTGTAGTTCTTTAGTGTGTGCCCATTGTGGTGACAAATACCGTGATGCCTACAAGTGTCAACTGGATCCTCACTTTATTAATTGTGTTCCCACCCCTCATACTATTGATCTTGCCCTGAGTAGATAGAAGAGGAAGAGGTACAACTTTTGTGTACAGTACACAACATTTCTTACATTGAGACTTGGAAGCTATTGTCCCATAACTCCATCTCATCTCAGAAATATTCTGCTGCACTGTGTTCCACTGCTATAACTGGAGTACAGACAGATCTTTCTGTGCCTCCAACAGAGTCGTTCTTAAACCATGTGAAGTCTTTTTCCCTCTACAGATAAACAATTTGACAAGTTCAAATTTACTTTTATCTCTGTTCCGACCATTCCTTCCAGTAACTGCCTGGGTCCACTTCTTTTGGCCCCAGCTTCTGGTGTCTGCTTAAGTCCATTTTCTTTGGCCTTGAGGTGTTGAACAATTATTCACTCATGCTCTCAGTTACTGGAATCTATGTCTGTTGAGAGAGACCTGCCCACTCAACCCAGGGCAGGATTCATGGAAGTTGAAAGGTCTCCTTCTAATAAGGAAAAGTAGCATGGTTATAAACAGAAGGGTCCTCTACCCAGTTCTCCTCCACATAAATAAAAATAACCACTTTGATTCAGTGGAGCTGTCAAAGTTAACATTCTAATCTGGATGACATTAAAGCCTTGGTTGATTCTTGTTATCCTATGTGTATTTACTTACAGGAAAAATTTCTGAAACCTACTGATATAATCATCTTTTTGCAGATTTCCTTATACAGAAATGACAGCTTGTGTGATGGATGAGTGCATGGAAGGGTGGCACTGTTGATTGGCCAGCACGTGCCCACCTTGTTTGTGCCACTTGGCACTCCTATGGATGTCATAGCCATCTGTATTTCCTTGGGTCATACCATCACTTTTGTTTCTCTCTACCTGTCTCCTGCAGAGTCTTGTGATCAATCAGATGTTAAGACTCTGATGAAACAGTTACCATTCCCTCTTTGTAATCCTGAGCAACTATTGGACACCATCCTCGCTGGGGTGATGCTGATATTGATAGAAGGGATCATTCTGTAGAGCATCTTTCTCTCTCAATACTATGTCCTTTACCTGTTTTCAGACACCTAGTCAATCTTTTACTGCTATTGATCTATCTGTCTATTTCCCTTCACACTTTTCTTACTTTTTTTTGTAGGTTGACAGGGGCCCACGAGGCAGTTATCATATTCCTACAATTCTGAGGGAGAATGGCTGTGGTCGATGCCACCTGACCCAAGGCCAACTGGCTCTTTTTCACACCTCTCTCTTGGAACTTGATCGTTCTGTCATTATACTACCATTTGTTGACCACTCTGTGGAAGCAGTAATTGATTGCATTGTTCAAGCAGCTGCTCATTCTGTACCTAAAACCTTGACAAGTTTTCCATAGTATCCATGGTGGTCTCCAGCCTGCCAGCAGGCATGGAAGGCTCATAAATGGGCCTGAGATACGTTTTTGCAGGTATCTTACTCTTTGAACTGCATTGCTTTCCAGCAGGTCTGTGTTCATGCTTGGTAGGTCAGATGTCAGAGCCAAAAGAAATCTCAGATTAATATTACAACTAGCATCTCTTCTACCACCTGTTCCAAAGTCATATGGGACAAAATTCAGATGGTCAGCAGGAGGTGTGTTTCCCAAATCCTTTCTATCTTGCTTTCCAATAGCCAGAAAGTTGCTGATGTACAGAGCATCTCTAATACTCTCAGTAAGAACTTTGTTTATATTTACAGAACCTCTGTCTTTTCCCCTGCTTTCTTGGCCATCAAGTTTCAGGCAGAGTGATTGCCTCTTTCTCTTTAGACCAATCATCTCAATGATTTTTAATTTCTCCTTTACATATCATCAGGTTGGTAGTATATCAGTTGGACCTGATGATGCTCACAATGAGATGCTGCACTATCTCTTTCCTGCATCTCTTGCTCTTCTTCTTGTTGTCTTTAACCATATCTGGCAGTAGAATGTTTATCCTGTTGCTTACTGCCAGGCTAATGTCCTAACGTTCTCTAAGACTGGGAAAGATCCCAAGATTTTTTCTTATTATCATCTGATTGCTTTAACTATCTGTCTCTGTGAGGTCTTGGAGAGGATGGTTAATGCGCCTCTTGTTTGGTTCCTCAAATCAAACAACCTCTGCTTTCCCACCTAGTATGGGTTCCTTGATAGTGGTCCACCATGTACCACCTCAAGCAGGAACATCTTGCTTTTGTTTTCTTTGATCTTAAGAAAGCTTACAGTAGTACATGGAAGTACAGGATTTTACAGGACCTCCACTCATATAGGTTGCATGACCATTTTTGCATTTTTATTCAGAACATTTTACTCAACAGGCAGTTCTGAGTCTATGTGGGTTCAACCATTCCTTGTACTTTTACATGGAGACTTAGAGTTCTGAAGGGCTGTATCATGAGTTTCACACTTTACAGTATCAAGATCAATGTTATCCACTACTCAACTTTCTCCTACTGAGAAACTCTGTCAACAACTTCTGCAATATTATATCAGCACATATTTCATATCACATGAGGTTTATTGAGTTGCAACTTCAGACTACTCTAATCACTTGTTGAACTGAACCACAGCAAATGATATTTACTTTTTCTTTTTCCAATTCTGTTTTCATGCATTTTTGCCACCAACAGGGTTTACACCCTAATTCTCAGCTCCGTCTTGGTGATGTTGTTCTTCCCATGATCCCTGAAGCAAAGTTCTTGGAGCTTTCCTTTGACCATAAACTTACTTTCATTCCTCACATAAAACAGCCATGTGTCAAGTGTACAAGGGCACTGAACATCCTTTGTGTCCCTTCTTTCACCTATTGAAGAAGGGGTCAGTGCTCTATGCTCAACATTCATTGTACCCTCATTCAATCCAAACTGGACTGGGTTTCTGGTCTCTAGTTCTGCCAGGACCTCAGTCTTGAAGATGCTGGATCCCATCTACCGTCTGGGACTTTGGCTCTGCACGGGGCCGTATTGCACTTATTCAGTCCGTCGATCATACTCTGATTCCCATAAACCCCCTCTCCACCTCTGCCATTTGTAGTTTTCTCTTCAGTATACTACCAAGCTTTAATCCTTATTACAGAATCCTACCTGGGGTTGTGTCTTTCTTGATTGGCTGTACTCTTTCAAAATAGGTGGTCTTTCATTTGTACCATTGACTTTCATATCTAGACACAGTTGGCTGAATTGGTCTGGCACTGGATGATGATGCTATCCCCAATGATTTGCCCATTCTGCCATGACTTATTACCTTCTCCAGATGTGATCTTTGCTTGAGTCATCTGAGGTAGGCAGATACTCCCAATTAGAAGTACAGTTTTTGATGAAAAAAATTTTGACCCATCCTTCTATTCCCATTTCTACGAATGATTCAAAATCAGGTTTGTTGCCAAGGTTTATTTTAGCTTGGTAATTGCTCACAGGATCCTCTTTACAATATCTGTGTTAACCTCTGAGTTACTGTATATGCCATTTTTCTCTCTCTGGATCATATAGAATCTATGCAGTATGCCAGTTGTACTATTTACACTTGCTCTCTTAGCTCTCTACTGGCCCTGGAAATGTCCACTGTTAGTTTTCAATACTTAAAAATGGCTGCCCCATTTTCCTTCCTCTTTCATTAATACCCAGTTTTTCTGGATACCTGGTTAGGTTAATATTTGCGGGAACAAAATCACTGACACCACAGTTAAGTCTGTGTGTTGACTTGGGGCAACCAACATCATAAACATTTTCAGCTTGAACCAACTGTTGCTATTTGGACATCTTGTTTCCATAAGGTTTGGAAGGAAGAAGTTGTCTTGGCTGTACTACAAATTGGTCACATTTTTTTAATTCATAATTTTCTTTCATCTGGTACTGACCCACTAATATGTAGCCTTTGTGACACTCAAGTCACAATAGCCCACATGTTACTGTGATGCTGTTGTTGTTTTCTAAGGGTTTAGCACTGATGTTGGACAGTGTCATTGACAGTGGTAACACCATCCAACTTAATTGCATTTTTAAATTTTTATAAGCCATTGGGTTTTTTTTAATTCAGTATGAATGTTTTATCAGTTTTGCACATTATTTAGTTTTAAGCCAATTCATCTTTGCATTTTATTAAATTTTACTTTTTTAAGATTCTTACTGGTTGTTTGGTGCAGATAGCAATGTTGCTTTGTGCCAAACAATGCCCAAACAACCAACCAACCGACCAACTTATAATAATAAATTGTATACAAAACTTATGTTTGTTTGTTTGAAATGTCCACCCCTATCATCCAATAATAAATTTTTCAAGTTATTTTACAGGCAGACTTTTGTGTGGGAAGAAAATTTCAAAGTAAAAAAATTTTCCCCATCCTTTTTTTTTTTTCCTGAAAATATTTGGTCATAACATGCAAAAGACATCATTAGAATAGGTGTTCAGAGTTATGATTATTAACACGGCCTGGCATGGCCAGGTGGGTTAAAGTGTTTGACTCATAATCTGAGGGTTGCAGGTTTGAATCCCTGCCATGCAAAACATGCTCACCCTGTGGGGTGGGGAATTATAATGTGATAGTCAATCCCACTATTCGTTGGTAAAAGGTAGCCCAAGAGTTAGCAGTGGGTGGTGATGACTAGCTGCCTTCCCTTTAGTCTTACATTTCTAAATTAGGGATGGCAAGTGCAGATTGTCCTAGCATAGCTTTGAGCAAATTTCTAAAAACAAAAAACAAACAGTTGTTAACATTATGTTCAGTACAGCAGCCATATTACCCTTTACAACCACTTAAACTGAAACTAAATAAACTGAGAGAAATTCTGATTTGAAAGAAATCATAAACAAGATGAATAAATTGAGGTGTTAACGGCTTAGTAAAATAGTTCGTCTTGAGTGTGACCATCTGTAATTATTAGTCTTGGAAGTTTCAATTTGTTAATACCAGTGTAATTGTAGTTTTGTTATTACATTAATGTAAATTAACATATTGTGGTTATTATTTGAAGGGTCACCACTACATATGTATCTCCAGTATCTACCAATTCCTACTATGGCAGCTGATGAATGTAATGGGTCCAGACATTATAATGGTCAGCTACCTAGTACTTCTATATGTGCTGGTTTTATTGATAGAGAAGAATCAGTGTGTCAGGTAAGAAACCTCTTTGTGTTTTGTTGATGACTAAAGAATAGTTAGCATGGAAAGGTCTATGTGTTTTTCTGTTATGATGCGACAGGAATAGTTAGTATGGAAAGGTTTATGTGTTTTTCTGTTATGATGCGACAGGACGTAAGTTTTATTTTTTTAGTTATGTTTAGATCAGAAACAATCATCTGAAATGGTAAATGTTGATGTTATCAGTCATGAATTATCAGTGTGATGGGTCAAGTCTCTTTTTGTGTTTTGTCAAAATATCAGGTTTTGGTTTGGAGTTATCACTGTTTAAGAAAATTAACTTTTGATGAATTTTCAGTTTTGTGCCAATTGTGTTCTTCAGTATGAACAAGTGTGGATATCAGTGGGTGCTTAAGTCTAGTTGTCTTCCCTCTTATCCATTAGTTCATCATTAGGAATGATCTAAACAAGCCATTGTAGAAGTTATGATGAACAAATTACCTTACAGTTTATTAACCAGGATTAGTGTGTCCTTGGTATGGTGTACTTGAAGCTGAAAGTATACTAACATTCTTCAGTGATGTCATACTAATAACTTTAAATTTAAAAGAACCTTAGATGTAGTTTGTCTGGATGTTTCTACAGTTATGTTTGCTAAAAGTATTATATCATCAAGAATAGTTTAAGGATTTTATGTATATTGCATTATTTAGGCTTAAAGGAGTTAATTTTGTTTTGTTTTATTGTAAAAACTAAGTTAAAAAAATTATTCTAATTCAAATGCCAGTTATTCATTCTTCACAGAGGTTTTAGTATACTTGTTATGATTGTAAAGAATTCTGTTATAGAACCTTTTATTTCATCTTTGTGAAGAAATATATATCTTTTAATAATTAGAATGTATTGTGAACATTGACTTTATAATGGCTATTACATTGAACATTTTTTAATTAGTCTGTTAAGATCTTGGAACCGTATGATTAGATATTGATCCATAAACTATTAAAAAAGTTGGGATATGAATGTTTTCAGGTATTTATTTTGAAGCATTATTACTGATCGTAAATATGTCGCAATAACTTCTGGCTGTGTGGTGCAGATGAAAATATAGTTAGTGTTTAATGTAAGCATTTGTTACAGGAAAATTCTGGTGCTCCTGTTATGTGTATTGATGATGATGACCGCTGGGAACTTCACGGTACCCTTACTTCATATAGAAACTGTGGTCACTCTGGTCATCCTGCAATCTACACAAGTGTTTCTGCTGTGTCCACGTGGATTAAATCTATTATTGGCAGTTGTATTTCTTCTGACCTCTAGCCAGGACATTCAGCTGCTGGCCAGCACAGTGATTCAAACTTAGTATTTTAAACTAATAAAATGGTCAGTTCAATTGAAAATGATATGTCAGAATTGTTGAGTGTTAGTATGAATCATATGGTGTAAGATGGTGAAGTTTAGGGTGCATCATTAAAAAATATCAACACCTCTTTCCAATATGGTGGACTAAGGATTCTCCAATAGAGGGCCAAAAAACTAGCCTAATGTGTCAAGAATATTTTGATATGTAAAATGTTTTTATTAACCAACAACATTTAATAAGTCATCTTTATGTAAGTGAAGCCTAGAAGAATGCAGTTCTACAAAGATGGAACTTTCTCTGTCTTGAAGTTTTAAGAATTAGTCAGAAGGTTATACATATAGTGTCTCAACTTTTTTAGAACAAGAGTTACTTTTGGAGTTGACCTGAATACTTGTACATCATATCCCTTCCTTTTTTACATCCATTTGATTGATATTTAATGAGCTCGATTTGATAACAAACCAGACAATAAAACGTATGCATTAGGAGAGTAGTGTTTAAGATCGAAGCACTTTATTTTACTATTGAGCAGTGTATTCAACTATACCTATACAATGCTGTGTTTTATTTCATTATGGATCTTTAGATATTGAGATTGTGATATCTATAGCTCAAGAATTATCTAGCCAGGTGCTCTTTAAATGTGATGATATGAAACAAAGTTTATGGTTTAATATCCAGAAGTTTAAATTAAAACTGTCTACTAATGAAAAACACACCCAATAGTGATGAATGTTGAAACGTTTGATATGCCTTAAAACGTAAACACAGATTTACAGAAAGTGACTTTTAATTTAGTGCAACAAATCGAAAGTTTTTGTTTAAATAATCCTACTTGATTAGTTGTTGCATTTAAAATATTCACAAGCAGAAAACACTAAGCTAGGAACATGTTTTGAAATTATTTCACACATTTACGTAAATAGTAATAAAGTTTATAACACTGAGTTGTTACGACGAATAAGTTTTTGTTTTACGTCATATGAAAAAATGCAAAACAATCAAGCTTATTAACCAGACTTTTTGAGAGCTCAGTTTGATAAACCTAGTATGTACTATAGAAGATGCATAAGCTTGTAAGACAAACAAAAAATATTTGCTTTAGTCGAAATAGTTGTTCACGCTTTCAGATAAAGTCTTAGAGGAATTTGAGTATTGCTGTAAATGACTGTTTAAAGCTTTTTTCTCATTTTAAAAATACCCCACATAAACTCTAGATCAAATCTTAAATAACACAGTTATGTCCATGTAGTATTGAATCACAAGAATTAACAGAATAGCTGACTTCTGTAGAGTTTTGGTCTTGTATATAGGTCCTATGTGTCAGATGCTTCTGTGTGATATCATGCAATCTAAGTCACAAACCGGTGAAGAATGCAGTTTCTTTTAAGATCTTTTTCTTATATTTGTCAGTTCAAAAAGTTCTTTCACATGACTGTACGGTTTACTGATCTAAGCTTTAAGATTACAGTTACAATTCTTTGTCTTCCCTCTTTTGTGTACATACAGGCTGGTAGTTGTCTTTTGCTATGAAAACAATGAAAATTGAACATCTGTACGAAATATTTTCACTGCAGAAATGTAATATTTCAACCAATGATTGTCATTTCTATTTTTATGTATTGTGACTGATCAAACTGAGGCCGATCCTTTTGTTTGTTTTTACTGTCCAAGTAAGTACTAACAAAAATGTATAATTTTTTTTTTTTTTCTCTATTGAAGATGAATAATAATAATAATATGGGCTTAGGTACTTTATAAGAAAAGAATCTTATTATTTGTTTCACTAGTCTGCACACAAGCAGGCCTTTTGAAGTAAAATCTGTGGTGTTTTTTTTTGCTTAAAAACTGTATTATTTATAAAAACTAAACTTTACACAATTTGCTGTTTCTGCTACGCATGAGTTTTTAAATATTTTTTGTGTGGAAATGAAATGATTTGTAATAAATATTGAAACTGACATTTGTTCCACTGGATGATCTGACAACAGTTTGTTTTTGTAGTCGATAATGAAAAACACGAAAATATTTATAGTCAGTTTTACTACTTACGACATTTTGCTAAAATCGTGATTGGGTCAAGTCACCGAAATCGGATTCAAGTCGTTTTTGCTTTGCCGTTTTTAACTAACGAAGATGTTATGTTATAATAGCCTTAAAGTAGAGGCTCGAAAATAAACTATAGAGATTAAACACCAAAGGATAAGATTCTGATCTCTGAAGTGGTCACAGTTCCAAGGACAACATGACATCCTGGATATCCTGATCTAAAGTCATTCCTGTCAATATCATAACAACTTTCTTTAACAACACATACACACTGTATAATTATAATAGGGACATAGTTTTTATTTTGAACTAGCACTATGGATTACAAAAATAAATAAATAAATATAGTGCACAGACTTCAAAAACTCAGAAATATCATAAACTTGACCACATTGTGGAATGTTTACTAACCAAACTCTACATATTGAGACATTCAGTAACACACGGAAAATCTGACTACATATTGGAACATTCAGTAATGTACCATAATGCATATTAACTGGGACTAATATACAATTAGAATGCTAGTGTTTGAAATTTTACTCCTACCAAACAGTATAGGAGTGTGTTTCAGTTGGGACACTGTCCTGAGTCCAGCCAGTGAGAACTGTCATTGTTATATCTCACAAGAGATGGGGCTTTTGTATGTGTATTTCTTGAAAATTTAAGTAGAATTTTAATGTGTACATTGGTATAGAATGTGAACGTAATCATCTCGTGACCTGATGAAGTTATTCTTTAGGACCCCAAGGAGTTTTGCCAAACTAATGTCCAGAAAGAAGAGCAAAACTCTATTAAACGATTAAGATGACTGAAGAATTCATAATATTGTAATAACTACAAGGACACGACTGAAGAATTCATAATATTGTAATAACTACAAGGACACGACTGAAGAATTCATAATATTGTAATAACTACAAGTACAAGGACACGACTGAAGAATTCATAATATTGTAATAACTACAAGGACACGACTGAAGAATTCATAATATTGTAATAACTACAAGGACACGACTGAAGAATTCATAATATTGTAATAACTACAAGGACACGACTGAAGAATTTATAATATTGTAATAACTACAAGTACAAGGACACGACTGAAGAATTCATAATATTGTAATAACTACAATTACAAAAACACGACTGAAGAATTCATAATATTGTAATAACTACAAGTACAAGGACACGACTGAAGAATTCATAATATTGTAATAACTACAAGGACACGACTGAAGAATTCATAATATTGTAATAACTACAAGGACACGACTGAAGAATTCATAATATTGTAATAACTACAAGTACACGACTGAAGAATTCATAATATTGTAATAACTACAAGTACACGACTGAAGAATTCATAATATTGTAATAACTACAAGTACACGACTGAAGAATTCATAATATTGTAATAACTACAAGGACACGACTGAAGAATTTATAATATTGTAATAACTACAAGTACACGACTGAAGAATTCATAATATTGTAATAACTACAAGTACAAGGACACGACTGAAGAATTCATAATATTGTAATAACTACAAGTACAAGGACACAACTGAAGAATTCATAATATTGTAATAACTACAAGGACACGACTGAAGAATTTATAATATTGTAATAACTACAAGGACACGACTGAAGAATTCATAATATTGGAATAACTACAAGTACACGACTGAAGAATTCATAATATTGTAATAACTACAAGGACACGACTGAAGAATTCATAATATTGTAATAACTACAAGGACACGACTGAAGAATTCATAATATTGTAATAACTACAAGGACACGACTGAAGAATTTATAATATTGTAATAACTACAAGTACAAGGACACGACTGAAGAATTCATAATATTGTAATAACTACAATTACAAGGACACGACTGAAGAATTCATAATATTGTAATAACTACAAGGACACGACTGAAGAATTCATAATATTGTAATAACTACAAGTACACGACTGAAGAATTCATAATATTGTAATAACTACAAGTACACGACTGAAGAATTCATAATATTGTAATAACTACAAGGACACGACTGAAGAATTTATAATATTGTAATAACTACAAGTACAAGGACACGACTGAAGAATTCATAATATTGTAATAACTACAAGGACACGACTGAAGAATTTATAATATTGTAAGAACTACAAGGACACGACTGAAGAATTCATAATATTGGAATAACTACAAGTACAAGGACACGACTGAAGAATTCATAATATTGTAATAACTACAATTACAAGGACACGACTGAAGAATTCATAATATTGTAATAACTACAAGTACAAGGACACGACTGAAGAATCTATAATATTGTAATAACTACAAGTACAAGGACACGACTGAAGAATTCATAATATTGGAATAACTACAAGTGCGAGGAGTTAAAAATCAATAGATATATTTCTCGCAGTGAACACAGTAGATGGTCCAATGCTCTAAAAACACGCACACAAAACTCGAACAGCTTCTCCTAAAGAAATGTTTTACGTAAGAACACTATGATGTTCTTAAATCAAGATCATAAATGTACAAATTTCAAATGAATATACACTTTTAGAAGTGTTCGAAGTTTGGATCTCGTTTGAAAACCAGCAACAAAAACAGTTGTAGGAGCGATTGAATACATAATACAGGATCTTTAGATGGCATTGTAATGTCCACAATGGGCAGTGCACACAGACAGACCATTATGTAACATTGATTTTTACAATCACACAAAATATTAGTTGTTGGCTCTGCTGGTACTCAATGCTACAGTTGAGCAGTAACGTGTAGTAACATGCAATGTTTTACGCAGCTATACTGATGTTGCGTTTTTCAATAAACATTAAATATCCTAGAGTACTTGAAACTAACAGTTAGTGTTTGTATGTTCCGTAGGTAGGTAATACTCTATAGTTTCTTAAAATTTACTTTCATTATAAATATGGGTTATCTTTATTTTTTTATTGCTATTATACCTTTATTATAATAATTTATTTTGTATTATTAGCTTCGTACAGAGCTAACCTAAATCTTTTAAGCTAGCCGAACCTTGTCAGACACTAATGGGATTAGGGCCGAAAATATCGTTAATAGTACAGGTGTCCAAGTAAAGAAACGATGCTTTCTCATCTTTATAAGAAACAATATAATTAATTAGTTGAATTTGTAAACAGGTGGATTTTTATTTTTAATCTAAGTGCGTAGCTTGCTCTGACTGGTAGTTAATTTTAAATCAATCAAACATAGAAAAATTAAAATTCGTAAATCAGGCGTGTCACTGAATTACCTTATTTCTCACGCCTGTGAAGACTTTACATTACACGGAACATGCACGAGACAGAGATGGACAACCTTTTCTAACACTAATAACCAATTTAAATATCACAGAATCTCTTTAGCAATGACTGAGTTACAATTTTGTCATAAAAAAGGTTCCTTGACACTGGTCACCAGTAGATATATAAGACACAAAGTTCGTTATAAGGTGGTAACCCCAGGGATTCTACTGCCAGTTGGTGACCTCTTATGTGGAAACAGGTTGTCTCATAGAGGGTGAGTTACTGTTGTTATCGGGAGCCTTATGGATGTGTAATGTATAGTGTTATTAATTTCACATATTATACTTTTACTAGCTACGTCACCAGTAGGGTTTTTTATACCGGTCTCATTCCCGTCTACATGTTGATGACGACCTTTCACGACTCCTGGTTTTAATAACTGATAACTCTATATAACAAAATGTTTACTGTTTGTTGTTCCTGGACAGAAAGTGTTATTTCCCAATTGCTTATGTCTAAAGTAAATAGAAAAGACCTATTTGTCTCTTCAAACTTTGCTTTTGTGACCTGGGAGTGTATAACGAAAACATGATGGGTGACTATATTTGGGGGCTGATACGTAAAAGTGACTTGCATAACAGTCGCAAATCTCGAAAAACTACTCACTTCTAAACATTTTTGTATAACTTTAGTATAAATACATGTAAATCTTGATTCATATGTTGTTTTATTTAGACTTTATGTAAATGAAAATGTGAAAGTTTGCCTGTTTTACATATGGAAAATAGGTTAATTTCTAAATTTCATTATCCAGGTCACAAAAACAAAGTTTGAAGGGAATAATGGCCATTTTTTGTACTTTTACAACATAAGTAATTAAGAAATAACACATACTATCCAGGAACAACATTTGTGTTACATAGTGTAACTAAATTAAAAAATAAACTTTTCAGCGCAATAGTACCTTTAACACGCCATGGAAAAATTATCCCTCAAGTCAATTATTAGCCCGTGAAGATCATACAAAAATTCATCATGAAACATAAGTTATTCTATTGTGAAAACAATTATTTTTAAACATGATTAATTGAGCATTATTTTTGTTCAATGTACACCAATATAAGATAAAATCTTTTAAAAGTAATTATAGGCTAAGAGTTTGTAAGCCTATTTATTTCAAAATTTACTGAAAATACAGAGGCATTCACATAAAGTACCAAAACAATGAAATCATAAATGACTATCGCCTGTGCATAAACTACAGGATGAATGTCAATGTAACCATACAGCTCACTTGCATAATTAAAAACATAAAGAAAATCATAACTATTACTAAAAAGGCGTGGTTTTGGAACCACGTCATTAGGCTATCTGACTGAATTATTTCCCAACGGTTGAATGGGTATATTATTGGAGTAACTTGTGTACCTGTTACTGACGTCATTTATACAGGTGGACATCCTCCTGTTCTTCCCTGAGACAATAGAATTATGTTTGCCACTGACCTATATGTTAATGGATCCTCACCTGATACAAGATACAATTTATTGCATACTTCTTTCTGGAAGGTCCTGAAACCCCACACTGATCCATATTTATTTGCTTTTTGATGTCATTGATTATAAGATATTCCTTATTCTAAATCTCAGAGTTGAAAACATCTTTATGGCATGAATGCACGAATATTTCTGCATCAAAAATGGATGTAACCTATTATTCCCAAAAGCAATAAATTTCTGGTGACATCATAATATCCAAAAATTTACAAACACTATCATAATGTAGCTCTAATACACTTTTTACTGCGATTTTATATCTGTGGTTTTCATGTTACTTCCTAATTTTCTTACTCAAAATCGTTTTAATATAGTATACTCAACCCTTTGTACATGAGAATTTCACTCATGCACAAAATCAAAATCCTGAAAATAAAAGCTATTAAGTTATCAATGAAGAAGAGGCGTGTTTTATATTCAAATTTAATTCATGCACGAATTCAGTGCCCAGACATCATTATTTATACGGTTAATAATGTTCATTCAGGGCGTGAGTTATATTTAATGGGGAAGGGTTTTGTTGCCATGTTTCTCGGGTGGTGGTCAGTGATGGGAATTGACGTGTCAGTGTTGAAAAGTTGCGTACTTCATTCTAGTACCGGGTCGCTGGGGTTGTGAGTTGCTTCCTCGGGGTGTGTGTATCTAATTTCTTTTTTCTAGGTGTGTGAGTGATGTGTAAATCTGGAGACTGTCAGCTATTCGAATTGCAAGACTTTGGGCTTGTTGCGCAATCTTGTACTGTTTATAGGACTCAGCATGACCAGCTGGTTAAGGCACTCGACTCGTAATCTGAGGGTCACGGATTCGAATCCAAACATGCTCGCCCTTTCAGCTGTGGAAGCGTTATAATGTTACGGTCAATCCTACTATTCGTTGATAAAAGAGTAGCCCAAGAGCTGACGGTGGGTGGTGATGACTAGCTGTCTTCACTCTAGTATTACACTGCTAAATTAGGGACGGCTAGCGCAGATAGCCCTCGTGTAGCTTTGCGCGAAATTGAAAGAAACAAATATATTGTACTAGTTATGAAACATTGACTGTTATTATGTTGCTGTATTCTATTATGGGGCAATGAAACATTGACTGTTATTATGTTGCTGTATTCTATTATGGGGCAAATGTATGACTTGTAAATTGCTGTGATAGTTTTCGCTCTGCACTTTAATTATGCTACCAATGTTTCTTAAATGTTCAAATGTTAGAAAGATTATGAAGAGGTCAACCCATATTATAAGTGATCCTTAAGTATCGTACAGTTGAGGATATTTTTAGTTCTGTTTTGTGCGTTTTGAGATTGACATTGGGGATCGACTTTCTTTTCCCTCTTTTGAAAATTAGTGCTTGACTTCTGGACGCATTGAGCGTTACTCTTCAAGTATTCCACCAGGTGATGATTATGCAGTTGAGGGAAATTTGGACTTTGGACGTTGCTAGCAGGAATTCTTGGAAGGTGTTCCAGACAGTGATGTCGTCTGTATATTACGAAGCGTGTGTTTATGTTAGTTTCGGGAACGGAATATCATAAATGAACGTGATGTGGGGCTATGTCATGACCTTATGGTTACTGTGTAGGATGTAGGGTTGTTGATTTTAACTCTGGCTGTTCTGTTGACAAGAAAGCTGGAGATCCATCTTGTTATAGAAGGTGGAAGACTGAACTGTAATAGTTTGTATTTTAAACTCTGGTGCCATACAGGATCAAACACTTGTTTGACGTCTGGGAATAAGCCTGCAGTGGCATGATATTTGTTGAAGCCTTGGGTGATTGACTTGGTTAATCTAAGTGGCTGGCTATCTCTCTGGTTTTGCAGTACTTCGGAAAGTAACGTATTCTTTTCTAACTACCACAGTAGGCGTGTTCTAAATATTTTTTTTCCAGGAGTTTTCCTTCACTCTTGATTAGACTGATTGGTCTATAGTTCCTGGGGTCTTTAGTTGAAGGCCTAGTTTTGGATATAATTTTAATAAATACAGCCTCACACTGGGATAGAGAGTAACCAGAATTGAGAGAGACACTGAATAAAACTGTTAGATGTTGGATTAGAAGTAATGAAACTGTTTATTGTGCATACCGTCTTCCATGGAGTTGGGTTGCTTAATGTTTATATACATATCTTAATCTGGGTTGGTGTTATTGGTTTAGTGATGAGTTGAGTTGTTTAGTTTTTTTATACATGTCTTAATCTGGGTTGGTGTTATTGGTTCAGTGATGACTTGTGTTGTTTAGTGTTTATATAGATATCTTAATCTCGGTTGGTGTTTTTGGTTTAGTGATAAGTTGCTTTCTTTAGTGTTAATATATATATACCTAAATCTGGGTTGGTGTTATTGATTTATTGATGAGCTGTGTTGTTTAATGTTCATATAGATATCTTAATCTGGGTTGGTGTTATTGGTTTAGTGATGATTTGAGTTCTTTAGTGTTTTTATACATGTCTTAATCTCGGTTGGTGTTATGGATTTAGTGATATTCTCGGTGTCAGTTGGGTAATTATTGTTATCGTTGGTTTTTGTGCATGGGTAATGTTGGAGGAATAAATCTGGGTTATCTTAGATGTATTGTTCAATCTGGTTGAAATGATGGTTGTTCAATGTGTGAAGTTCGAATCTCCGTCACACCAAACTTGTTTCGCCATTTCAGCTGTGGGGGCGTTATTATGTGACGATCAATTCTAGTATTCGTTGGTAAAACAGTTGCCCAAGAGTTTGCGGTGGGTGGTGATGACTAGCTGCCTTCCCTCTAGTCTTATACTGCTAAATTAGGGACGGCTAATGCAGATATCCCTCGAGTAGCTTTGCGGGAAATTCAAAAAAAAAAAAAAACAATTAAGAACAAACAAAATATCTTAAGTATTTTTTTCTACTTATAACTAACATGTATATTTTTATTTTGACAGAGATCAAGTAGTTCGTATTTTTCATGGTCCAGGGTTTTAATGAAACGAATATTTAACAACTTACCTGATAATCCTTCTGGTTCATCAGCTCGAAGACGTATTCTCTGAGCACTTCAGCTTCTCTTGTCCTGAAGTCGAAGTATTAGGGGTCGGACTTGACCATGTCTAGAATCATTTTGTCGCTGATGTGGATATCGTCGGACGTTACCTCAATGCCCACGACTGTGACGAATGCGACGACTATGTGTATCAATGTACGGTGAGTTTATGACAATTGTGTTGGTCATGGGTTGGCAGTAATGTCGGCATAAGATATTTTCTGAGTCGGTGCATTTGATCTGGGAGTTGCTGGATCTCTAGAACACTGAGCTGCGTCGGTTCGTTGGTCTGCTGGCTCTGATTGCTGTCAGGTTGGTCGAAGCTGTTTGGTGAACTTTCCGTGAGCAGGAGTGGAAGCTTCTTCATTTGGATGAGTTTACTCCTCCTGAAAGTGATGACTTACGAAAACTTGAGGCATCCTCTGTATGGCACAGCACATATCCTCTCTCTTATCCAGAATGGTCGAGGAGTTGATCTTATATTTAAAAAAATTCGTGCTTTAAGATGCTCAGTCAGTCTCGATGCTGACTTGTTAAAAGTTTAAATCGAAGTTTCGGGTTATAACTTTTGATGGACCAGTCACAATTACTCTCTGCTATAAAGGCATATTTAAGACATGGTGTGCTAAAAATATTGCTGTGGTCAAGTGCCATTCTAGAGACAAAGGTGTCTTAACGAGTGTGTATTGCGAGTGAAGAATGTCCCTAAAGCATCTTTGAACATCTTTGTTACTAATTGTTGACTAATAAGTTGCTGTATTCTCCTTTCTGTTGTTATCAAAGAACCACAGCTATCACCGCCTAGTTGTTACAGAAGTAAAAGCCCATTATCAATGAAGATAAAACTACAACCTTTCATTTTTTTAATATATAACTGAAATCAGGCTGCCCATTGTAACAGATTTAGTTTCTTGAGATTTTACTCAAATACATGTTTAATATCTCTTAAAGTAGCCATTAACATCAGCTTTCTTGTCTGTACAATAATCGAACGGCCACCAAAAGCCACTTATGGACATTTCTCAATAAAACACTGCTTGATAGTTTTGAAAATCCAGAACTGCTACATCCCAATGAGCTTGTTAATACTATGATACATAAACTTTTCTAGTGTGCAGTAATCAAATTGTTATCATATGGAATAGTGAATAAATCTTCTGATGAAACACCAAGTGATAAATGAAAAACAATGAATGCAACTTTTTTGATTCAAGTGGCAATCGTAAGTGCTGGTCAAATGGTTCATTCCAGCCAGCCGTATTAATCAGGCAGTCAGCATCAACATTTGAATAGCCACCACAGAAAGATCGATCACTTTTATTGCAGCTCAGGTATCAACTAGGAACTGAAACTTACATATTTTTACCTTTATTACCACCAATCCTGAAAAGGCTAAACAAATAATTAAATATTTTGGCACAATCTGACTACTGTATCTTCCACAAGCCAGTGACCAATCACAGTCGAGTTCTGTTAGTATACCAAAGCTGAATCAATAACATCCAAAGCTGCATGAGCTCCTAGTGTATCTTCTGGGCAGTTAGGTAGAACTAAAAGTTATGAATATATTTTTATAGAACAAGATACGGACGATTTACTCGATAATGACCCACCAGTCCATAAGCAAAGGAGCTACCTCAGTTATTTATTTATAATGCCATTTGAAAAGAGGGATATGGCAGCATCTGCAGTGGGATAAAAACCATGGGAAGTTTTGGATAGTCATGCTTTCTTACAGATTTTCAGTGTGGTTGTGTTGAAGTGCCTAAACGTGTCTGTGTATGGGTAGTTTTTATATTACAATCACCTCAGGAGAACAATCTGTCTAAGAGACAGTCAGTGTAGTGTTCACTACAGCCTTCCTTTTATTTCTTGTGATTCATTCAAAGTTACGACCTTTAACCTGGTCATCACGGATACTATCTTCATTAAAGTGAAGATATCTAACATTTCGTTTAGAAGTTCCTCCATGGCCATATCTAAGACGATATTCTTGTGATACAAGATTTCACAATTGGATATTTCTTCTTATGGAAATGAAATAAATATTTGTATCAGTGGGTAAGTTCTTTTCAGTCCTTGAGCTTAGCCCGATAACAGGCTCGTTCTTTTCATATTAAAACCTTGCCACATTATGATCGCCCAAATTTATTTTATCGTGTTTTCATATATAAAGGCCATAAGGTAGATTGACTTTAGACTTGGAAACTTTGTAGAATATGCACTAAATTCTAGGATTGTGTCAACCATTAGCTTAATTTTCATTTCAAGACTTTGACTTAGCTTCTTTTAACACTGACATTTTTCATTTTAACGGTTTACCTTTTCTTTCATTTGGGGGTTTGCAATGAATTGGTGAGAGGGAACAAATAGGGCTTCTTTCTTCCTATGTTTCTCCAGTTTCACACACACACATTAGAAATATTTGCTTTGTTTTGCTTTTACGTTGACAATAAAAGCTATTATTTATATATTTTTGAGTAATTTCTCTTTCTTTGTCAGATTCTTGGAAAAACAAACCCGTATTCTGTAATATATTAGGTTGAGGAATAATTCGTGAGCGTTTTTTAAATAATTTCATTCAAGCATTACATGCAAGACTATACAATACTTCAATGCATGAACACATTACACCCAAAACATTTATTATGATACTTTATTTCATGTAATACCTAGGTATATAGTATGCATTGTTTTAAACGAAATTGCAAGAAATTAAATGCGAAAAGCAGATGGTGTCGAAAATGCTCGATTTTGTCCACTTGACATTCCATTTAATGAGCTGAAAATGAAAGCAAAAATTAACGACATATGAAAATCAAACACACCATCTATTAGAGCAAAAAATTATCTACCAAATGACATGAAATATTTTGTGAAAGCGTTTCATTTATGAATATATTTGTTTAACTTGAAAAAACGCTCACAAATTATTCCTCAACCCAATAGTATTCGTTGAGTCTCCTGTTTTTGTGGACCATTTTAACTAACTCTGAGGTAAATCAGTGTATCTAAAAATACCATAGACCAAATAAAATTTCAAACAGCATTTATAAAACGACTGTGCATTTTAGTTAAATAAATTCATAATGAAACGTTCATTATAAGTTTAGAAAATAATGCTGTACTTTTATTTATTATTATATAACACTTTGTACTAACTGAAACAGGTCACCAGTGGCACAGCGATATGTTTGTGGACTTAAACGCTAGTAACCGGGTTTCGATACCAGTGGTGGGCAGAGTGTAGATAGCTCAAGGTGTAGTTTTATGGTTAATTAAAAATTTAAAGAGCTCAGAATATTTCATAATTATACTTTTTAAAATGCTTAAAACCAAGATTTTGATTGACAGATAGAGGACGCTGTCAGTAGCATATAAACTGAAAGTTATCGTGAATTGTGAAAGTTAGGCCTGAATAAATAAAAGTTTTTCTTTTTAACATTTGAGCTTCCATTAAATTTTAAACTAATTATGTCTTTTCCGGAAAAACGAAAAGCTGAGGAAGGAGCGCTAGTTCCAGTTAAACGAATAAGAAATGATGTTGTTGCGATATCTGATAGCAATCGTAAATCGGTAGTTCAATCGGTAAGACTACTGTAATATTATTAATACTGTAATTTCTAGAAATTTAATATTATTATTATTAATTGTATTAGTCGTAAGTAATGCTATTAATAATAACAGTACCATTAATAATAGTAGTAATACAAATTTTGTCTAGTAGCTGATATAACATTAACTGTAACAATAAATTACTATACCAGTAATACCATCAATATTAATATATTGCGTAACGGCGAAATCATGGCCTTAACGTAGACTAACATGCTGGTTGATGATACAGTCTATAGTAATATACTGTACTGTTGACAGTTTCCCCTTTTATATCATTACATTCACATGGTGACTGTTTATCTTTTTCTAGTTGAAGAACGAGAAAAACTGTTTACAAACAGCAGAAATAAATGTCGGCACGCATTACACACTGTAAATGTCGGCACGTATTACACACACTATAAATGTAGGCATGTACTATGCTCCCAATTCATATATTTCTCTTTTAAAATATTTCACAGCATACTTGTATTCTGGTATCATTATAGAAATATGAATACATGTCACAGTTATATGCATTAAAAGATTAAGTTATTGTTAAGAGAAGAGATGGGAATATAAGAACTATAGAGGTAAGTTTACAGATATCATACCTAAAGTTACAATGTCATTTATTATTACATCTGTAAATTATTAAACCATGGATTTCCCCTTTCCTACCATGTGTTTGATGTTGGTTTGTAGTGGATCAGTTCTCAGTTGGGTTCGAAGTACGTACAAGTGAAGACAGATTTTGACACAAAAACTCACCTTCTCTACCAATTCCTGGTCTTCTGCCCATTATGGAACTGATGTACAATTCCAGATGTCTCCAGATGTTAGATGAGGCTGAACTACCACAATGGTCATTTGCACCATAACTACTCAACACCCAGCAGTTCCATTAATAGGTAATATATATTATGGGATTCCTTTTTTCAGGTTTGTAACAGTTTTAAAATGGCAAAGAGTATACCTGAATCATACATGGTGCAGTCTCTTGCTGAGGTATGATGTTTTCTCTCCTCCTGGTCTCTTTTTGGGTACTTCCTAAAAGGGTTGTGTTTTTTAACCCACCCTCCATCATTTCAGTGTGGAATCCTAGTTATTTCCTACAGATACTCACCTCTCACTTTTCCCACCCAGCTTCCCCACTTCTAGTGATATGTGGTGTAGGTTTTCTTATGAGTTGAAAAGTGACTAATGAGTGTTCACAGCTTGCTAGTTACAACAGGATTTGTGTCATGTTCCTGTTGGTATGATCATTTACAGGTGGATATGTAGAAGTGGGAGGTGGGAACACTGAATATTTGCACCAACAGAAAGCAGTACAAATTGAGGATAACTGTGAGGGGTGAGGTAAATACCTACAGGAAATAATTTTCAATGTTGAAAAATGTTAACTTTGCAAATGGGTATTCTCACCCATAGTAAAGTATTCAGGGGTTCTGGGTTCAGAACATTTTATCTGTACATTTTAGCAACAGTCTGAGTTGTATGTTTTATGTTTACTCGTAAGCAGCAAGAGGTTTTGGACCAGAATATCCGTTTATGTCTGTCACTTTTAGGATGATACTCTCTGGTGTTTCTTCTTGAATCTATTTTGTTTAGAAGAAGACATCAATGCTATAACATTAAACTTATTTTTTGGGCAACATTAATTAGGGCATTGTACTCTTGCATGTGGTCAGTAAGCTTTGTTTTAGGGTATTTGCTTCCTTCCGTGGAGACAGGAGTTTCCAGTTCAATAATTTTCTTTCTTCACGTGCAGAAATGAGTGTTTGGATTCACGTAAATTGTAGTTTTTGATACATGTATTTCTTTCCGTATGTATGATTATATACACCTATTGGTATGTAATCATTACATGAAACAGATATTGTCATTTTTATACAACACACATCACTTATATCAGTAGTAAGTTGTAAGTTTTTTTTTGCTTACATTTTGTGCAGTTATTTTGTTTAAGTGTAATCTCTGGTTTAACTTTATAGTCACTTGACACTAGATGTACAAGATGTTTATTGTTGACTGGCTTATGATGCAGAGACATGAATTGTAAACATGTGACATCCATGTATGATGAATTAGGGAAGGTGTTAGTAGGTTTCAGTTTTTACAACGTATGCAGGATTTAGACTACAGTCTACAGGTGGCTGATATTAATGTTTCAAATGGATTAACATGACTATTTTCACCATTGAACATGTAAATGTCATTTTTAGTGTAGATCAGTAGCCCTTTGTAAATTTTTAAGTGTTAACAAATAATTCGTAAGTTGAACTGAACTAGTCAGTGCTATTGTAGATAACATAGTGCTTGAACAAGGAGACTTGGCACACAAGCAGAGGACTGTCATAGTATTCAAGGCAGTAGGTATAGATGAGACTTCATCTTATATTTGTATCTTTCATATTATATTATTATATTGATTGGAGTTTATAATTATATGCTTATGAAAGTTCACATTATTGGTATGTTCATCAGAGTTCATATTATATTTTAATGTTTATTAGAATTTATAATTGTATGCTCATGAAAGTTCATGTTATATTTGTACGTTTATGAGTTCATTGTTACATTTTTATGGTAATTAGAATTTATAATTGTATGCTCATGAAAGTTCATGTTATATTTGTATGTTCACGAGTTTATGTTATATTTGTACGTTCATGAGAGTTTGTTAATTGTTACTTGGTTCTCTATACTGTTTCAAGAAAACAATACTTAGAAAAATATCATAATTTTTCTACAGGGTCCTCCACGAACTTCTGGTTTAGATGTTCCCATTATGTTGTTAGTTGGACATCAAGGAGAAATATTTTCATCTAAGTTCTCGCCAGATGGTACGTTCTTGGCGTCAGCAGGATTTGATCGACAGATCTGTAAGTTGTGTAGTTATTAACACTTAAGCTGTTTTTGTATTTATTGTTGATTAAACAGTAATGTTTATTTTTAGAATAGAAAAACATTATGTTGTTTGTGTCTAAGAATTTCTTTGAGTCTAATTACCATTGCTTTACATAAAGAGCTATTTAGATAAAAACTATCAAAATCTTTCTGTAATGTTACATGATTTGTGTTTGAGAATGAAAATATTAAAACGTAACTTTTTAATTTTATCTAATATGTATATAATGTTTTTTGTTTCTACAAGTGACAACGTACAAGTGTTGTAAGCACATGTACTTATAATATTGAGAAGATATATCGAGTAAAGCTGGCCGATAAGATTTGTTTTAAATAAAGGCACTTGCTTATACATGTGTAATACAAAACATTCAGTAGGTGTTTTAATGGTAAATTGATATTTGAAAATACATATATTTTTAATTATAGTTCATTCTACAATATTGTAGTGGTTGACAACATACCAAACCAGACAATGTCTAATTGTGGGTTTGGAGACAATGTCTAATTGTGGGTTCGGTACTTTTTCTCATAAAGCCCATATTATGGTTGTTCACTTTTGGCTTCACTGTTTTAAAAGTACACTTTTTTGTTGTATTAAAATCTATTGAATTATCAAAACAAAGTGAGTGAAAGGTTGATCTCAACAACTGTGGGTAGAGTTCTGCTGATGAGACTGAACAAGTGAGAAACCTTTCAGTACCTGACACCCACTTAACTGTAGTGGTCCTATAGGAATGTATGTTTCTCAGCTTGCCTACCCTTTCATGACGATACTGTCAAGGTTTTCTTCATACATTTTTTCTTTTTTGTGACATTGTTATGACATTACAAGCTCTTTTGGACAATCACCTGATTGATTCAGTGCCCATGTATACTATAAATGGTCAGTTTCTTATGTTAACATCTTGAACCACCATAAGATCTTTCTTTCAGAAACTGTATTGAATTTTTTCAACATAAGAAACATTTAAAAATTGTCACCTTAACCACTACGGAAGCAAAAGGTGGAGTTAAGCTTTGAGGAAAACACTTAGTGTTCAAGAAGTATGAAGTTGTGTTCGTCAGAAAAACATCAATGAAAATCAATTTTTAATTTTATAATACATCAAAAATTATTCATAAATGTTGTACCACAAAGCATTCAAGTCACTAAAGGGTTCAGAACATTCTACTTTAGAAACACTAACTTGTTTAAGTTTTAAAGATATATAGGATAGACTGAAGCAATGCTTTTATTGTAGAAAATTAAATTTTATAATATGTACTTTATGAAATTTGTTGAAAGTGCACAATATATATATATAAATTGAATATCTCTGGATAGTTTTACAGCCTTAAAAAGTATCATATTTTAAAAACACAAATCATGCTGAATGTATGGTTGCCGTTCCTCTTCAGAATTTAAACACACAAGTTAAATAATTTAGTGTTATTTTAAACACCATATGAAACTGGAAGACAAGGGTTCGAAACATTCTTAAGATATGGTAGACCAGCCAGAATACAATTTCTTCTTGATCATACAAAACCTGTCTTTGATTATCAGGTGCACAAGATACCTCCTGTGTGACGAATTGTTGCAAATAATCTTTAATTCATGAAGAAAAGTTTACAGAATGCATTCTAAGTGTAAGTAGTTGAGAGTTTACAGTAATGTGAAACTTAGTAACAACATTCTGCACTCAGGTTGTTGCATCGGGCAATATTTTAAGATTATTTGTGGTCTCCTGGGAGGAGAAAACTACAATTTGGAGTTTCTAACTATTGTAGCCATTATCATGCTTTCAGAATGTAAGTTTGGCTGTTATTGGAGTTTTTAAACTTGTAACTGTTGTTACATGTTATTTTGATCATTCTTATCTAAAGTAGTTTTAGCATTTTTTAAACACAATGCATATTTTAGTATTTCTATCAGTTTAAATATAAGGCACGATAATATTATTTTGGTGTTAAGTTGAGAATTTTCAGTCAGTTTTATTTATCTTAAGTCCTGTGGAATACCTACGGAGAATGTGAAAACTTTGCTGTGATGTCTGGCCATACCGGGGCAATTCTTGACCTACACTTCTCAACAGATGGAATGTAAGTTGTTGTTTTTTTTTAATAGATGTAAGGAATTCTTTCCTAGATGTAGTTTGATTGTGATAACCTTAATATACCTCTTTTGTTTTAATTTTTATGAAATATTCATTGATTAAACTGACCCCATATTTCAGAAGGAATGTTGACTGTAAGTCTGAGTATACTCTATTTATCTACGCAAAATGCGACAAGCTTGTTATTAAAATGTACAAGTCTGTTATGCACAGAAACTCAAATGTGCTATAAAACTATTTGTACTCAACATATCTGTGAACTGACAGTATTATTCTGAAACTCAGATTTCGACAAATCACAGTGCAAGGTGGTGTTTGTGTGAAGACTAGAATTACCCTTGTCCTCTGCACAAATTTCATGTTGCACTTGCACAACCACTGGAACCTCAGAAGTGCACATCTGGTGTTTTAAAGTCCTTAATATTTACTTCTCTACTGTAACTGAACCAGTTTAGAGAAGTTGGTGATCCTGATATCAAATACGTAATACTGTGTTTAATGTTTGAAGGTCATGACACGTGTACTTTAACCCCAACCAGTGCACTAAAAACAATAACAGAGCTTAAAGTTATCCATAAATACAAGCTTTAGTACAATTCATACAGAACAATTTTCTGTGGATGTGTACAAGCTATGTTAACCTTATATTGTTTTGTATGTCTTGAAATTTATGAGATTTTGTTGCTAGATGCTGTTTGTTTGTTTTTTAAGAAAAATTCAGGCTATTTGACAGTATATTTGGTAATAATAATCTGGGTTTGGTGGAACTTTAAAGTGTTCAAACTTAACAACATTGTTGGTCGAAAGTAATTTTATATCTTTTAAATGCAGGGTGAGGCAAAGGTTACTACTGCACTCTCTGAACATAGTATGCACTTTTTTCTTCAAATACATTCCAAAAAACTGACTGTACATCAAATTTGTATATTTTTAGTTTTGTTGGGTGTTTTACTTGAGGCTTCCACTAATATAGACCCAGCACTTGACTTATAATCCAAGGGTTGCAGGTTTGAATCCCTGTCATACCAAAACATGCTTTCAGCCATGGGGACATTATAAAGTAACTGTCAATCCCACTATTTGTTAGTGAAAGAGTAGCCCAAGAGTCGATGGTGGGTAATGGTTACTAGTGCCTTCCCTCTAGTCTTACACTGCTAAATTAGGGCCAGCTAGTGCAGATAGCCCTCGTGTAGCTTTGGGCAAAACTGAAAAAAAAACAAACAAAAACACCAATACATCATCAAATATATTAAAAAGTTGCACATCCAATATAATTGTTGGGTTTGGTGAGGACGTATTGTGTGAGTCAGAAAATGATAAAGCATAGACTGATGATAGCTACAGTTCTAGTAATGACAAAGGGTTATGTGAAGATGAATGATTAGCTTAGTGTATTACCATGAATAAACTTTCCAATAAGTTTTGTAAAATTTTCAAAAATGTTTAATATACCTGTAGTCGTTGGCCATGTTTAGAAAGTATTCGATACATTTTGTAGAATTGTTGTTTGAAAAACCAAATTTTCAAAATTAAGTGCACATTGTATTTGAACAAATACTATATATGTAAATAGGTTTCTCCTTTAGTTTGAGAATATTTTAAATTTTATTACACTGAAAGAAATATTAAGTTGCCTTCATAACAATTTCTTTAGTACCTACCATAAAATATTAACTTTTTGATAACTTTGTCTCAGCTTATTTACTTTGTGTTTAAATAATTATAAATTCTTGTATTGATGTTTATTGTTTGAATATTATAATCTTAACAAAACTAGGTAAAAAGAAAGGGGGTTGTGTCACTGCAGTATTGTGCGACTGCTACCTAACAAGGCTTACTTAATGTCTAGCAGTATTGTGTGACTGCTACCTAACAAGGCTTACTTAATGTCTAGCAGTATTGTGTGACTGCTACCTAACAAGGCTTACTTAATGTCTAGCTACAGAAACCATGTGGAATGTCTAAAGAATCTATAGAAATTCTAATACAGTAGAACCTCAATTATTAGGCACCTTTCTTTTTCTACTGTTTGTAACCAAAATAAATGTCACAGTAATGGGCATCTCGATATTCCCAATTAAACGCAGTGTCTTTTGTCTAATTCTCTATACAAGCACTCAATAAAATAGGTAATGTATGCCTGTGTGGTATGCTGTGAAATTTCAAACATCCCAGAAGGATGGGCCATATTCAAACACATTTGATGTTTATTGGAATAGCTCTGATCCATGTATTGTAAAAAAATAATGTTTATATAGATTCAAAATGCAATTTTATTATTCTGGGGAATTCTTGTTGTAAACACTGTAGGATATCTTAGCTGATAAATTCCTCATTGTCTTCTCAAAGCAGAGGTCAAGTTGGCTTATTTCTATGTGTCCTTTATGTTATTCTCAAGAAGATTGTATTAATGTGAGACATAAACAGACTAATGACACAATTGTTGATTTATTGCTTTATTTTCAGTGGATTTCTACTTGAGTTGTTGAAAGTAAAATAAAAATAAAATAAATGTGAGAGGTTTAGCAGTTCAAATTCTGAAGATAAGTACTTTGACACTTAGTGACCAATAAAAAAAAATGGACACAACTTATCCACCCCCTGAGATCCTGCTGTTGACAATGTTCTGTGTCATGGCAACATGCAACTCACAATCACCCATGTCCTGCATATACCAAACAAAAGGGGACCTTATAATTCAGAAATACAGTATTGTCATTATGAAATCTAGGTTTTGTTATGTTAAGGGAACTTTGATATAGAGGATGCAGTCAGAAGGGTACTCTTAATGTTGAGTTTCTGTGGTTTTCTCATAACTTCTCATTAAATTTCATTGGTCTTTATCACTTTCTCATGAAACCGTAACTTTCTTCTTACTTGAATCAGTTTGAACTGACATATAAATAGTTTATAATCTGCTCTGTATTAAATGTAGTCTCTGGCTATTTTCAAAGCTGTTTCTTCATCAGTAGTTTTCCCAACACTTTTATCAGCTCACATGAGGAATAGAATTGAAAGAAGGAAGACTTGGTTAATTGTATTCTAACATTTCTTAGCAAATAAAAATCTTCTAACTTGAGATGGATAGAAAAAACCTAAAGGTGTTGAAACTCTTAGGAGCTGTGTGGAAGCTATAACTTTTTATATTCAGAATTATACACTAAATGTTATAGAATGATAAACTGTCCATTCTAAAGTATTTTTGAGTGAAGAACTGTTGAAATAGAGTTAAAATTTGTAAGTTTGTTTAACCTTTGAACTTGATATGTGTACATATTCAAGATTTAAGGCTTTAACAGACTAAACTACGATGCCTTTGTAATATAACTTAAACTTCATAGAAAACTAACCAGTAACAGGAATCATAAATGAAAAACAACCAAAAACAAATAAATTCACTATCTCTTAAAGTGCTGACCAGTCTTGAAAGGGTTAAGAAGTCCAGTAAGTGGTTGTAAGATAAAATAACACAGGGTTACACTTACTATGAAATTTTTTCCACAATAGAAAAAATTCATTTCTTAAAAGTCATTCCTACATGAGGTCATAAAATGACATACTGGTATGACATTGGAATGTCAAATTAATACTTGAAGCACAAAATACAGGGTTGATTTGAAATTATGGTGCTGGACACAGTTATGGTCATCAGAGAAAGTGGACTGTGTTTTTTATTCTAGTGTTGGACCATTTGTTTTGATTCACAGAAAATTCAAGTATTCTTACATTACATATAAAATATTAAATATTTTACACAACTACTGTAGGGTGTTATATCCACATTATATATAATATACAATTATATTATAATATAATATAAGTTTGTTTAGTTGTTTAACACTAAGTAACAGTCATCTTCCTAACTTGAACATCCATTAATGCAAATCAGTTTTTTCTAACTTAAATTGCCATAACTCTCCTCGTAATGTATCTGTGAACAGTTCTGTTTTTAAATAAACAACATTGTGACATTCCTATATCAACCAAGTTTGACCCATGTTACCCTTCAATCTATCGGGAGGGACAAGTTAGGGTCTCCTAAAATCAGTTCTTAAAACTGAAAATGGGTGGTTTTAGGAATTGTATGGACTTGTATAGGTCTTAAGCTACATATTCTAAGTATTTATTTGTGTGCTAGTGTCATTTTTTAAGGCAAAAATAGCATACAGTTTCTGTCGGTATCAAAATATCATACATTTTCTGTTGGTATCAAAATAGCATACAGTTTCTGTTGGTATCAAAAGAGCATACAGTTTCTGTCGGTATCAAAAGAGCATACAGTTTCTGTCGGTATCGAAGTAGCGTACAGTTTCTGTCGGTATCAGGCCTAGTAAGCCCTGATTCTTCATTCCACACTTCCCAACAAATCAGTAAACCCAGTTCTTACATCCATTTTTTTAAAAGTTTTGCTTCCTGAAAGGTTTTTGCTGATTGTGACAGGTACCTGGTGGGTATGTACAAATATAGTTTTGGTTTTGCTTCATCACGTAGGAACTTTGAGAAATAGACAGTTAACTGTTTACCGGCAATAACTTATTTAATTGTGTTTGTTTCTAATATGCTATTAAGGTCAACATTAAAATGTTCTGCTCCTGATTTTTGTTTGTATTCAATGTCCAGTGCATCACATTGCAGTGTCCAACAGTAGTCAGCAAGCATTGACAGATTCCAGTTGCCCTGATATAATTTTTCCATTGTAGCAATGTCCTGGTAAAACTGAAGATTTCGATGAAATGGTATGCGTGATGGGCAAACTTGGATGTGATTTTTGTGATCAGCAGCCAAAAATCTATAAGGAACACCCAACAGTGTTCAAGAAACAAACACTTTGTTGTGCAGTGCTATTATTGTCTTGAAATAAAACAACAATTTATGTTTTTCACATATTGGCTTTAACTTGAAACTATTCTTGGAGCTTAATGTTTTTGTCTCTCTCCCTGTTAGCACAGTTTGTGAACTTACAACACTAGAAACTGAAAATCAGGTTTTGTGATTATCAGATGGCCCATTTTGTAGCTTTGTACCTAAATGTAAAAAACTTAATGTTTAAAGAATAACATATGTAAATACTGTGGAATATGAAACTCTCCATTGAACTGATGCAAAGTGATGTTAAAGTCAGAGTGTACACTGTATGTTTAATGTGTAGTGTTAATCAAACACTGTTGTTGCCAAATTTGTGTTTTCTAATTGTTAAAGGATTCTAGAATATTCTAAGTTTCTTAATGGTCTGTTTAAGAAACACTATTTTTGGCTACTGTTTTATTGTATTGTTTGTTATTTATATATATTTCTTACAGGTGCTGTTATATTAAAGTATGATATATAATTTATACAAGACTTGTTAAATTGAATAACATTTGAAGTTGTTAACTTTGATTTGAAATACTGATTGTTGTGCTTATTACTCCAGGAACATATTCACTGCTTCAACAGATAAAACAGTTAGTATGTGGGACTGTGAGGTGGGTATTAGGATGAAGAAATTTCGAGGCCACACCTCCTATGTCAACTGTTGTCACGTTGCTCGACGAGGGCCTCAGCTCGTGTGCAGTGGTAGTGACGACTGTACCGTTAAGGTCAGTATTTAGAAGTAGCAGTAAACCAGTGATACATTTATCAGTTTTTTCATATATAAAACAGCTTGAACTGATATTTTGTGCACTTCCAATTTTTTCTTCATGTTAACTTTTGATTTTTGGCCTGTCTCAGGATCTAGGTCACATACAGTCACAGTTACATCACAGCTGTTTGTTAAGGGGTATCTCTCACACACACGCTCTCTCTCTCTCTCTCTCTCTCTCTCTCTCTCTCTCAGGATCATTCTTTCATGGTCCTCTTATCCAAATATTGTATAATATACGTGAAAATGAAAACCTAGGCGTTTAGACATTTTTGTTGAGGGTCTTGGTCTACAGAGATGTTTGGAACCTTAGTTTCTGATTCCTGATTATTATTGTGAAAGCTTGTTTCTTTCATCAGATCTAGTTGTGAGTTATAAATAGTTTCCTACTTTGTACTCTTTGCAGTGCTATCATCCTACTAGCATGTTTCAGTAATTCTGTATATTGAGTCATAAGATTAGCATCTAGCTATGTTCTTAACTATGGAAGTCAGAGTTGTATTAAACACTGTAATTGCGGTGTGGACAACCTCTTCAGCTGTTGAATTGGTTCTGTTTGCACCATCTCAACTCTTCCACAGCCTCAGATTATCATCTCCAGGATACTGAAACAATTCATGCATGATTTTCAAGACAAGTTTCATCTGTTTTTCGGCGATTCACTCGTTTAGTAGTTAAGGACTGCGTTTGAAGCCCCTATGACACTGATGGCTTGTTTTAATACCAAATGTGTAATTTAAGCATGACTGGAGGTTTGACCAGAAGTAACCTGATTTACCACCGTGTAATGATGACAGAAATTCCACGTGTTCTCATTTGGAACAACATTTAAGGAGGGTACTGTAAGTTACATTACAAACATATGCAGAAGTGTTCTTTAACAGAACGACATGAATGTGACCTCCTGTTAAGAAAAGGCCTTGTAACCGTATTTTACCTAAAAGATACAAATTTCAGTGGTTTTCTTGATTCAACTTTGTTACTGATAAACAGAACTGTAATTATGACATTCTTTTTTAAATCATTTAAACATCCGTATAATTAACACCAAATGTGCTCATGATACAAAAAACTGTACATTAGAACAGCATGTTAAATATCCAAGGAATTCAATTTAAAGAAAAACGGACGTGTTTCCTTGAAGTTTGTTTACTTAAGATGTTATGGTGTTTAATTTTATTTAACGTACATACAAGTATTTCCTATTAGTAATGTGTTTTATGTTGTTTTAGGTTTGGGATTACAGGAAGAGGGGAGCAGTCCATACGTTCCAAGAAACGTATCAAGTCACTGCGATAACCTTCAACGACACCGCAGAACAGATCATCACGAGTGGTATTGATAACTTTGTGAAAGTGAGTTTGTGGTTCGTAATAAAAATATGTTATGTTTGTGGACTTCTGGGTAGCTCACCTGATGAAGAAATATACCTTAAAACATCTTAAACATGAACATTACTTTCTGCATACTTTAAATATAACAGTGGGTTTAAATATTGATAAAGGTAGCTAATACAACAGTTGGTTTACATGGATATTGCTGGCTACTACTGCAGCAGGTTTACATGGATATTGCTGGCTACTACTGCAGCAGGTTTACATGGATATTGCTAGCTACTACTGCAGCAGATTTACATGGATACTGCTGGCTACTACTGCAGCAGGTTTACATGGATACTGCTGGCTACTACTGCAGCAGGTTTACATGGATATTGCTGACTACTACTGCAGCAGGTTTACATGGATACTGCTGGCTACTACTGCAGCAGGTTTACTTGGATATTGCTGACAACTACTGCAGCAGGTTTACATGGATACTGCTGGCTACTACTGCAGCAGGTTTACATGCATACTGCTGGCTACTACTGCAGCAGGTTTACATGCATACTGCTGGCTACTACTGCAGCAGGTTTACATGGATATTGCTGACTACTACTGCAGCAGGTTTACGTGGATACTGCTGGCTACTACTGCAGCAGGTTTACATGCATACTGCTGGCTACTACTGCAGCAGGTTTACATGCATACTGCTGGCTACTACTGCAGCAGGTTTACATGGATATTGCTAGCTACTACTGCAGCAGGTTTACATGGATGCTGGTGGCTACTACTGCAGCAGGTTTACATGGATATTGCTAGCTACTACTGCAGCAGGTTTACATGGATATTGCTAGCTACTACTGCAGCAGGTTTACATGGATATTGCTAGCTACTACTGCAGCAGGTTTACATGGATATTGCTAGCTACTACTGCAGCAGGTTTACATCGGTATTGCTGGCCACTACTGCAGCAGGTTTACATGGATACTGCTAGCTACTACTGCAGCAGGTTTACATGGATACTGCTGGCTACTACTGCAGCAGGTTTACATGGATACTGCTGGCCTCATTATTATGAAGTTTAGTGACAGATACTGCACAAATTATAAAATATTGCCAGTGTATTAATGTTATTAAAATTAAAGCCTTACTTAGTATGTGTAAAAACTGAAGTAACAAAGTATTAGCTGGTTTTATCATAATTTGGTTGTAACTTATACACATAATGTCAGATAGTAACATATAATTTTTTATATTACATGTTATTGTTAAGAAATATCCGGGCTATAGTTTACCTATGAGAAAATGTAATGATAATATAATGTGACGATTTTGTGACAAATGTCTAATTCTCAGTGCTTTTCTGCCATTAATTTAGTAAGTCAGTTTTTCTTCATTATTGTGGATGTAGAAAGCTGTCGTTTGAAATATAAGATTAAATACAAACTTAGATTGAGAAACGTCTTTCATCACTTAACACACGTCAGTAAATTGATGTGATAAAGAAAAGGTTAATTAAACTAGGTCTCTTCATGTAAGATAAATGTTAGTATTGAATGACCAGGTGACATAAGGTAAATGTTAGTATTGAATGACCAGGTGACATAAGGTAAATGTTAGTATTGAATGACCAGGTGACATAAGGTAAATGTTAGTCTTGAATGACCAGGTGACAAGACAGTATGAAGTGGAACCTTTAGTATTGACGTACTTGATAGAAACATGGGCAAGTTCACTACAGTGTTTATTGATAATATTAGAATATTTTCTGTAGGAACTCTGTAATGATTGTTATTGAATTAACTTTACAGAAACATAAAAAATAAATGAAATATGTTCTTTCAGACCTTTTGTTTTGAATTAATTGTATGTTGTATAAGTAAACGTGTGAGACCTTTTGAAAAGTTGAGTTAACTGGTGATACAACAACTTGAAAACCTGTATTGTTAATCTATTAAACATAACTTTTGGAGTTGATGAATTGTTTTATTTTAGACATATAATTTAAGACTTGATGTAGCTTGTTATATCTAACCTGTAAGGTATTGTTTTTAATTGAACTGTGAAATACTTAGAAACCAATTCTAGGTTTATTCAGCTAAGAATCAATTAGTGATCATGCTAAGTTATTATAAATTTTTCAGTACTGCTATCATTCAGTATAAATGTTCTGTACTAATATCTGTTTTTGCTCAACCTGAGTTTCACTTTGTACTGTTGGATTTGTAGAAGGCTATGTCAAAATATACCTGACATATAACATTTGTATTGTGTGTTTAGAATGCCAGACTTGTGACAGATATCTTATATAGGTCAACAGTCACTAGATTACTGGGTTAATAGTTCAACTTTTAATGTCATATGTGAAGTTTGATGCCAGCCATTCTAGGACTTTAAAGAATACCATACAGTGCCAGTTTATCACTGTTCTAGTTTCAGTATTCATTGTTGGAGCAACTTTATATTTGTTTCACAATCAGACATCTATTCACATCGAATGGGTCCTGACTGTTATTTCTACAGTATTATCAGGAACTCTAAACAGCTCAAGAATTTACCAAAAAATTTACTAGAACAGTTTTATCACAAGTTACAGAATAGGTCATGCCTGACTTTATGAAAGTTTTATATACTGAACTACAGAGCTGGCCATGTGTTCAGGGCAGTTTTGTGATGAAACAGAACAGGCCATGTCTTCAGGGCAATTTTGTAATGAAATAGAGAACAGGCCATGTCTTCAGGGCAATTTTGTAATGAAATAGAGAACAGGCCATGTCTTCAGGGCAATTTTGTAATGAAATAGAGAACAGGCCATGTCTTCAGGGCAATTTTGTAATGAAATACAGAACAGGCCATGTCTTCAGGGAAATTTTGTAACGATATAGAGAACAGGTCATGTCTTCAGGGCAGTTTTGTAATAAAATACAGTACAGGTCGTGTCTTCAGAGCAGTTTTGTAATGAACTAGATAAAGAGAACAGACCATGCCTGACTTTATGAAAGTTTTGTAATACATTAGAGAACAGGCTATGTCTGACTTCATGATAGTTTTGTAATGAACTAGAGAGCAGGTGATGCCTGACTTTATGACAGCTTTATATAATGAATTATAGTATATTTTATGGCTGATTTCAGAAAAATCTTCTAATGAAACACAAGTAGGACATGCTTGGTTACAAGGCAGTTTTGTTAACACATACAACCAGGAGAAGGTTACTTTCAGGGCAGTTGTATAAATGGATACAATCAAGATGTGGCTGGTTTTAGAACAGTTTTGTTAGTAAATATAACCAGGATGTGGGTGCTTTCCGACAATGTTACCATGAGTAGTTTCATTATGAGACAATGATTTCAATCTTATGCCTTCATATCGTGGTCTTTACCTTTATGTACTCTCAATTGTTTGTGGTACAGTATTTTGTGTATTTTCAGGTTTGGGACTTAAGGAAAAATGGAATTCTTTACAAAATGCCTGGTCACACTGATACAGTCACAGGGTTATCTCTGAGTCCAGATGGGTCTTACGTGCTTTCTAATGCTATGGATAATTCTTGTGAGTAGGAATCTCTTCATTTGGACTCCATATACATTTAATTCTCTTCTTAAGAACCACTTCCATTCACTTCACTAGTATGTGAATTTATAATTAATATTTATTTTCATCACTCGTATTCTGTTAGATCACGCACATAAGAAACTTATTATTAAGATAAAACTATACTGTATAATTTTGTTTGTTTCACACATTCTGTTCTATAATATAAATATATGTCAACTGTGTTGTAGTACATTCAGTTGTATCATTGTTAATATTTATATGTCAACTCTGTAGTACATTCAGTTGTATCATTGTTAATATATATATATATGTCAACTGTGTTTTAGTACATTCACTTGTATCATTGTTAATATTTATATATATGTCAACTCTGTTGTAGTACATTCAGTTATATCATTGTTAATATATATATATATGTCAACTCTGTTGTAGTACATTCAGTTGTATCATTGTTAATATATATATATATGTCAACTGTGTTGTAGTACTTTCAGTTATATCATTGTTAATATTTATATATATGTCAACTGTGTTGTAGTACTTTCAGTTATATCATTGTTAATATTTATATATATGTCAACTGTGTTGTAGTACTTTCAGTTATATCATTGTTAATATTTATATATATGTCAACTGTGTTGTAGTACATTCAGTTATATCATTGTTAATATTTATATATATGTCAACTCTGTTGTAGTACATTCAGTTGTATCATTGTTAATATTTATATATATGTCAACTCTGTTGTAGTACATTCAGTTGTATCATTCTTAATATATATATATATGTCAACTCTGTTGTAGTACATTCACTTGTATCATTGTTAATATTTATATATATGTCAACTCTGTTGTAGTACATTCAGTTGTATCATTGTTAATATTTATATATATGTCAACTCTGTTGTAGTACATTCAGTTGTATCATTGTTACTATATATATATATATATATATATGTCAACTGTGTTGTAGTACATTCAGTTGTATCATTGTTACTATATATATATGTCAACTGTGTTGTAGTACATTCACTTGTATCATTCTTAATATATATATATATGTCAACTCTGTTGTAGTACATTCACTTGTATCATTGTTAATATTTATATATATGTCAACTCTGTTGTAGTACATTCAGTTATATCATTGTTAATATTTATATATATGTCAACTGTGTTGTAGTACATTCACTTGTATCATTGTTAATATTTATATATGTCAACTGTGTTGTAGTACATTCACTTGTATCATTGTTAATATTTATATATATGTCAACTGTGTTGTAGTACATTCACTTGTATCATTGTTAATATTTATATATATGTCAACTGTGTTGTAGTACATTCACTTGTATCATTGTTAATATTTATATATATGTCAACTGTGTTGTAGTACATTCACTTGTATCATTGTTAATATTTATATATATGTCAACTCTGTTGTAGTACATTCAGTTGTATCATTGTTAATATTTATATATATGTCAACTGTGTTGTAGTACATTCAGTTATATCATTGTTAATATTTATATATATGTCAACTGTGTTGTAGCACATTCAGTTGTATCATTGTTAATATTTACATATATGTCAACTGTGTCATATTACATTCAGTTGTATCATTGTTAATATATATATATATATATATATATATATATATATATGTCAACTGTGTTGTAGTACATTCAGTTGTATCATTGTTAATATATATATATATGTCAACTGTGTTGTAGCACATTCAGTTGTATCATTGTTAATATATATATATATGTCAACTCTGTTGTAGCACATTCAGTTGTATCATTGTTAATATTTATATATATGTCAACTCTGTTGTAGCACATTCAGTTGTATCATTGTTAATATTTATATATATGTCAACTCTGTTGTAGCACATTCAGTTGTATCATTGTTAATATATATATATATGTCAACTCTGTTGTAGCACATTCAGTTGTATCATTGTTAATATATATATATATATATATATATATATATATGTCAACTGTGTTGTAGTACATTCAGTTATATCATTGTTAATATTTATATATATATCAACTGTGTTGTAGTACATTCAGTTGTATCATTGTTAATATTTATATATATGTCAACTCTGTTGTAGTACATTCAGTTGTATCATTGTTAATATTTATATATATATATGTCAACTCTGTTGTAGTACATTCATTAAGGTATTTTCATGGTACAATAAATTTGATGTAAAATATTAAGAATTAGAACTATAGTTAGAAATTATTTGGGGTTTAATTGAATTTTGGTTTTTGTTCCTAGTAAGAATCTGGGATATCCGTCCATTTGCTCCCCAAGAAAGGTGTTTAAAAATATTCCAGGGTCATCAGCACAATTTTGAAAAGAATTTGTTACGATGTAGTTGGGCACCAGATGGTAGTAAAGTTTCTTCGGGATCCTCTGATAGGTTTGTGTATATTTGGGACACCACATCTCGAAGAATTCTGTACAAATTACCTGGTCATAATGGATCTGTAAATGAAGTTGAATTTCATCCTGAAGAACCTATAGGTTGGTTGGACTTTCAAGAAATCATTAGTTTGATACTATTTTAGATTAGAGATTTTACATGATAAGAAAGTATATTTTTTTAAAATCAATGTTTGTCCAATTTTCACTTTAAACATGTTTAAAGCAAGAACATTTGTTGTCATAACTGGTTATAATATTGAATGTAGTTTAATACTCAGTTCCATTGTTATATCAATGTTATTTCTTAATTACAAGTTAGTCGACAGTAGGTATATGTTTATTTTACAGAATTTGTAGTAAAGCATTTTGTAACAAATTAACACAAAATTTTGATGAATTTTGACCATTAAGATCTTTCTGTTTTTGTGATTTTTAACAATTTTTGTTGTTCTTTTGTTTCTAAAAGAATGAAATCCATTGTTAGTAGTGAATTTCAAAGAAAAATATTGAGTTTGTACTTTTGTAATTTTTTAACCTGAAACATTTAATAGATTAGAAATGTTTGTGAGATCTATTTATATCGTTTTCATTTTAGTTTCTAAACTTTAGTTTTTGATCTTTCTAGTTCTCTCATGTTCAAGTGATAAACAAATTTTCCTGGGAGAAATTGAACCTTGAAGAAGAGAAGTGTAGCTCAAGTGTATTTGAAACATGCCACTAATATCATTTCCTGTACATTGAATTTTAAAAATCTCTTAAGCAGACACAGATTTTGTTTCTGTTGAGAAAATAATGAGAATTTTGAATAAATCATTCATTTTTTAATATTATTACTGTTTCATCTTTTGTACTGGTAACATTTGTAACGTTTCAAGAATTCTGAACGTATATTTCTTCAATCCTTGTTACTATACAAACAGTTATTACATTTTAAATTTGGCCCTGATTATTACACAAAATCATTAATTTTGTAACTGTGGCCCTAATTATTACACAAAAATCATTAATTTTGTAACTGTGGCCCCGATTATTACACAAAAAATCATTAATTTTGTAACTAGCCCCGATTATTACACAAAAAATCATTAATTTTGTAACTAGCCCTGATTATTACACAAAAAATCATTAATTTTGTAACTGTAGCCCCGATTATTACACAAAAAATAATTAATTTTGTAACTGTGGCCCTGATTATTACAAACAAATTAATTTTTTAAATGTGGCCCTGATTATTAAACAACCAGTCACTAAGTTTTTAACAGTAACCCTGGTTGTTACACAGTTATTACTTTTTAACTACAGCCCTCATTTGTGTGCATATAATTAATTTTTAACTATGGCTCTGGCTATTACATAAGCACTGTCTCGTAAAGAGAATATATTTAATATTTTAGATTTGTCTACCATATACAGTTATTAAAAAGTGTTACCAAATACAATGTGCAATCATGTATCCACTTAAACAGATCAGGCTACAAGGAAAGAGAATATAGACGTTTTGTGGAAAAAATATTTGAACAGGATAGGTAAGGAATGTGTCAGAAATAAATGGCCGAAGTTCATAATTCACCACCCTATAACAATGAAACCAGGACAAAGCCAAAATTGGGTCACCTTACATCACAAGTGTAGAGCTGAACATTTCTTCTTCCTGTTTTCCGACACATCTGTTCCCTGATGGACTTGAAAAGAACAACAGTTTTATCTGATTATATTTACTGAATATTCGAGACCAGGACGGGTTGGGAACATCGCCTCTCCACACCCGTTTTCCATGACATATATAAAATAGTGAGCAAGCCTTCCTCGATTTTCCAGTTATCAAGTTAAAAATATTAGTAAAATTACAACTCGGTAATTAAAACGTAACGTAAGCCTAACTTTTATTCATGTCTCTCAGAGTTCGCTTTCAGATTGTGTAATGAAAACCTACGAAAACATACAACAAAACTTGTTCTTATTTATAAAACTACCGTTCAGTGTTTTGGTTTTTACGATACCGATTTTGAATAGGATAAATCTTATCTAATTGACACGTTTTATATTTCTTAACAATGAAAAAGGTAACTGACCTGAATTTTAACAAAATTATCTACACAAAATGTACGTTTAGAAATCAGATTGAAAATTGAATTTCTTTTATATTAAAACACGCCTTCCTTTGTTTTTATTGTTGATGTCATCTTAGACACGTCTAACTACTGTTTGTAACCTGTAATGATATTAAACGATAGGATAACTGGTTTGGTTTGTTTCTGATATTCGCGTAAACTGAGTGATAGATATTTGATCTAATTGTCTTTTAATTTTGGGCTGACAGACTAAACGAAAAGTAACCAGTCACCACCTCCCGACACCAACCACAGAAATAATACATTATATTTACGACATTAAGAAACCGAAACGTGATTTTCTATGAGACTAGCGAGATGAAATACGGACCTCTGATTCACTGTCCACCATGCTAAATTTTCGGCCACGTCCAGCTTCGCTTCTTTTGAGAAAATAGAATCTAAATTTTGTCAATGGTTTAATATTTTAATTGTATTGTGAAAAACGATTAGATCTGAATTGATACTAAGAGTTTGTATAATGATTGTAATTTTATATATGTTTAAAGATTGTAAGGTTTCTCTCTACATTTTTTTTTAATTATGATTTAAATCTCGTTTATATATATATATTGTTCAGTTTTTAATGATTATTCACGATGATGTTTGTAAAAGAAAAAAACTCGTACTTTGAAAACCGTGGTCAATCTTGATTGATTAACGGTAGCTTTGAGAATAGAATCTAAAATCCAAGGCTCGATTCTCCGCGGTAAACAGAGTGCAAATAACCCACGTTGTATCTTTGCGTCAGAAAAGTGACAACTATATTCAAACTTAAGCTTTTCGGTATTTTTATACGGCGTTGTTTGTTTTATATAAATTCAATACATGCATTATAGACATTTCCGTGCAATTAAGCCTAAGAGTCCTCTGGCGGATCAGCAGTAAGTCACGGACCTACAGCGCTAAAATCCTTGACAAATGAAGGTTAAAAACTATTATATAAATCCAATGTAAACTAATATTAATTCTATGTTTCATCTAACTGGGCCCGACATAGCCAGTTGGTTAAGGCACTCAATTCGTAACCCGAGTGTCATGGGTTCAAATCCCAGTCGCACCAAATATGCTCGCCCTTTCAGCCGTGGGGGCGTTGTAATGTTACGATCAATTCAAGTATTTGTTGGTAAAAAAGTAGCCTAACAATTGGCGGTGGGTGGTGATGAGTAGCTGCCTTCCCTCTAGTCTTACACTACTAAATTAGGGACGGCTAGCGCAGATAGTCCTCGTGTAGCTTTGCTCAAAATTCAAGCAAACAATCACTTAACGTTCTTTGATGGTCATTGAAATAAATGTACATATGACTGAACTTTCCCAGATGTTTCTTAAAGTACCGACTTCTTTTCATCTGAGAAAATTAGTTTTAATTAATTTCTTTTTTTTTTAGTTTTCTAATTCTTTTAAGAACAAAAATTAATATCCACAAAATTCAAATATTTTTTTTTTAGTTTTATGTGAAAGTAATGGTAAAAATCGAAAAGTTTGTTTGAATTTCGCGCAAGACAACACGACGGCTCTCTGCGGTAGCCGTCCCTAAATTACCAGTGTAAGACTAGAGGAAAGGCAGCTAGTCATCACAACCCTCCGCCATCCCTTGGGCAACTTTTTACCAACGAATAGCGGGATTGATAGTTACATTATAACGCTACCATGGCTGAAAGGGCGAGCATGTTTGCTGTGATGGCGATTCGAACCCGCGATCCTCAGATTACGAGTTAAGTGCCTTAACCAGCTGGCCAAGGCGGGCCTGGGAATCGAAGAGATAAATCAAAACAATACGTTTTTATTGGACGGATGCTAACAATGTGGAGTTCTAGTTTGATAACTTCCTTATCTTTGGCGTTCACATAACAAGAGTATTATCTTCATCACTTGTTATTTGTACCAGTGTTTAATTGTTGAGTACCATTAACATTGTATTCGTATTGCAACATTCGAATATAGTGTGTGATATTTTAAAAGTATATTAGATGTTTCAGCGGTTCTTAACCTGGGGGTCGTGACCCCCTGGTGGGTCGTTTGAAGTTTCTCGGGGGATCACGGAAGGTTTGAGAATTATTGGAGAAATTACGGAGCAGTTAGTGGATTTTGTGGCAAGTGCCTGTAACTGCCCACCAACGAGAAACATCCTGAAGTGTGGCAGTTGAACCACGTCGAGATGCTTGTTGCGCAACCACCTGTCTAATTTTGAGTAAAAATGTTCATATATTACAACGTTTTGAATTGCCTACTTTTTTAAACTATATAATATTAATACATCGAACTTAAAATTTAAATATCAAAGTTTACATTGTATTTAGTGTATTTTCTTACATACATATTATATCAACCCTCACACTGAGTGAATATGTAAGTTTTGTATTATGTTCAGTAATTCCATGGATTTTGCATTTGTTGAGCACTTGTAGCATTTCTCAAGGTCATTTATTTGCAATATTTTTTAATAAATTAGGATCTTTATATAGTTTTGTTTTATTCTACCTTTGGGCATGAGAAAGCCCATTAAAAAAAAAAAAAGTTGAAATTTGACACTTTCTTCAAATAAATTTGATTAAGATTTTTTGTACCTATGTATATTTGAATGTCTATTTTTGTTCTTATTCTATTTAAATATAGCATAAACAGTATAATAACTTTATTCACAAACATTTAACTTCCCTTGAGTCAAGCAAGTATAACGTTCTTCTCAAAAATTATATATAATTAAGGAAATGCATGTTCACTGTCAGAAATTTTACTTGGTATTGTGAGATTCCACCTTAGAAAGGTTTTACTGTAATTCACCATTACAAAAATTATTATAGGGGTCACTGTAATACCCCGAAGAGTCTCAGGGTGTAAGACGATGAAAAAGGTTTAGAACCACTGTGTTAGGGTTTCTATTTTGGCGAACTATTCACTTGTAGTTTATTTCTGTGATACCTAAAGAAGTCTTTTCGTAATAATCGAAATGAATGTTTTAATAAGTTTTATAAATATATTTAAAAAGGTAATGAATTATTTTTGTCTCAGTTCTCACGACTTAGATAAAGAATCGTGAAATAACATAAACAAATTAAGATGCAAAGTGTTAGGCTTAGAGATTGCATCTCAACGACAGACGGTTCTATGTTCAAAGGCTGACGACGTACAGATGGCGATTTGAGAGTTACGATATTTTAACATAATTTTCCTATCGAAAGATATCGCTAAGAAACGTAATTTACACTAAATTATTAGCAGCATTATTTCATATTTTAGTGCCACTCGTATGTACATAACTCACCCACGGTCGCAACGTGCGGAACGGTTTTTTTTTTTTTGTGTGTGTGGTTTTGTGGTAACGAGAAAATATAGTTCGGTACGTTAATCACTAGGCCACTCTCGCCTCTAATTGACTAGAGCAATTCAAGAGTAGGTGCTAGGTGTAGTAGATGTCTTCTCAGGCAGTTTAGTTCAACACCCCCAGTGGAACAGCGCTATATATGCGGACTCACACCGCTAGAAACCGCGTTTCGATACACCTGATGGACAGAACACAGACGTAGCTTTGGGTTTAATTACAAATAATCACTTCTAATTAGAAATTATCAAACACAAGAATATCCGTAATAAATAATATGTGTCAATTAACTGATCCATTCTGGTTCTTAAATACTGCAATCAGGTTTTTAACACAATAACTCTTCAGATTTAGCGATGTGACACACGAGGTGGTTTTGGAGTAAGCTTGAAGACTTGTACGCTCAAAATTGGGGTTCGGTACAAGTGGTGCCGTTGTGGCCACAGCACAGGCAGCCCATTATGTAGTTTTCTATTAAGGAAACAAAGAAAATTGGTGCTTCAAAAATATATTTTAATTTATCATATTTCGCTCTTAAAGTTGTGTAAGAATTAAACGTATGGTGCTGAACGAGTGGATATAACGAGTAAAAACAGTGGATATAACGAGTAAAAACAGTGGATATAACGAGTAAAAACAGTGGATATAACGAGTAAAAACAGTGGATATAACGAGTAAAACAGTGGATATAACGAGTAAAAACAGTGGATATAACGAGTAAAAACAGTGGATATAACGAGTAAAAACAGTGGATATAATGAGTAAAAACAGTGGATATAACGAGTAAAAACAGTGAATATAACGAATAAAAACAGTGAATATAACGAATAAAAACAGTGAATATAACGAATAAAAACAGTGAATATAACGAATAAAAACAGTGGATATAACGAGTAAAGACAGTGGATATAACGAGTAAAGACAGTGAATATAACGAGTAAAAACAGTGGATATAATGAGTAAAAACAGTGGATATAACGAGTAAAAAGAGTGGATATAACGAGTAAAAAGAGTGGATATAACGAGTAAAGACAGTGGATATAACGAGTAAAGACAGTGGATATAACGAGTAAAAACAGTGAATATAACGAATAAAAACAGTGGATATAACGAGTAAAAAAACAGTGAATATAACGAATAAAAACAGTGGATATAACGAGTAAAAACAGTGGATATAACGAGTAAAAACACTGGATATAACGAGTAAAAACAGTGGATATAATGAGTAAAGACAGTGGATATAATGAGTAAAGACAGTGAATATAACGAGTAAAAACAGTGGATATAATGAGTAAAAACAGTGGATATAACGAGTAAAAAGAGTGGATATAACGAGTAAAGACAGTGGATATAACGAGTAAAAACTGGATATAACGAGTAAAAACTGGATATAACGAGTAAAAAGAGTGGATATAACGAGTAAAGACAGTGGATATAACGAGTAAAAACAGTGGATATAACGAGTAAAAACACTGGATATAACGAGTAAAAACAGTGGATATAATGAGTAAAAACAGTGGATATAACGAGTAAAGACAGTGGATATAACGAGTAAAACAGTGGATATAATGAGTGAATATAACGAGTAAAACAGTGGATATAATGAGTAAAAACAGTGGATATAACGAGTAAAAACAGTGAATATAACAGTGGATATAACGAGTAAAAACAGTGGATATAACGAGTAAAAACACTGGATATAACGAGTAAAAACAGTGGATATAATGAGTAAGAACAGTGGATATAACGAGTAAAGACAGTGGATATAACGAGTAAAGACAGTGAATATAACGAGTAAAAACAGTGGATATAATGAGTAAAAACAGTGGATATAACGAGTAAAAAGAGTGGATATAACGAGTAAAGACAGTGGATATAACGAGTAAAAACAGTGGATATAACGAGTAAAAACACTGGATATAACGAGTAAAAACAGTGAATATAACGAATAAAAACAGTGGATATAACGAGTAAAAACAGTGAATATAACGAATAAAAACAGTGGATATAACGAGTAAAAACAGTGGATATAACGAGTAAAAACACTGGATATAACGAGTAAAAACAGTGGATATAATGAGTAAAAACAGTGGATATAACGAGTAAAAACAGTGAATATAACGAATAAAAACAGTGGATATAACGAGTAAAAACAGTGAATATAACGAATAAAAACAGTGGATATAACGAGTAAAAACAGTGGATATAACGAGTAAAGACAGTGGATATAACGAGTAAAGACAGTGAATATAACGAGTAAAAACAGTGGATATAATGAGTAAAAACAGTGGATATAACGAGTAAAAAGAGTGGATATAACGAGTAAAGACAGTGGATATAACGAGTAAAAACACTGGATATAACGAGTAAAAACAGTGAATATAACGAATAAAAACAGTGGATATAACGAGTAAAAACAGTGAATATAACGAATAAAAACAGTGGATATAACGAGTAAAAACAGTGGATATAACGAGTAAAACAGTGGATATAACGAGTAAAACAGTGGATATAATGAGTAAAAAACAGTGGATATAACGAGTAAAACAGTGTGAATATAACGAATAAAAACAGTGGATATAACGAGTAAAAACAGTGAATATAACGAATAAAAACAGTGGATATAACGAGTAAAAACAGTGAATATAACGAGTAAAAACAGTGGATATAACGAGTAAAAACAGTGGATATAACGAGTAAAAACACTGGATATAACGAGTAAAAACACTGGATATAATGAGTAAAAACACTGGATATAACGAGTAAAAACAGTGGATATAACGAGTAAAAACACTGGATATAACGAGTAAAAACACTGGATATAATGAGTAAAAACACTGGATATAACGAGTAAAAACAGTGGATATAACGAGTAAAAACAGTGGATATAACGAGTAAAAACAGTGGATATAACGAGTAAAAACAGTGAATATAACGAGTAAAAACAGTGGATATAACGAGTAAAAACAGTGGATATAATGCTGAAAACTTGGATATAAGTTAAAAATCTACTGAGAAAGCTTCACTGTTAGGTTATACACACAAGGGTTGAAGTAACCAGTTTTTGTAAAATCTTATGCAAAACTTAAGAATTACTGTTTGAACATGGTAAAAGACCTAAATTAATGGATCTGGTTTAGAAAATTGAAATCGTAAACTTAAAATATGTTTTCTATATAACTTCATTTAATCACTAATTTTATTAAAACAGGAAAGCTTAGAAGTCCAACCAACAAGTTAAACGTATCTCATTAAGACCTTCAAGGTCAAAAGGTCAGTATTAAAAAACTAGTAGGGTTTAAAAATACTTCATTGTATGAGAACTAGGCCTGACCTGTTGCTAGAATATATGGCAGGAAACAAGTTGTAAGAGAAATATAACCTGATTATAAAACAAACATATATCCTGATGTGTTACTTTCGATTAATAACTAAAGTATTGTTTTTACTTCTTTGTAGGCCCAGCATGGTCAGGTGGTTAGGGCGCTACACTCACAATCTGAGGGTCGCGAGTTCGAATCCCCGTCACATTAAATATGCCCCCATTCAGCCGTGGGGGCGTTATAACTTAACGGTCAATACCCCTATTAGTTGGTAAAAAAGTAACCCAAGAGTTAGCGGTGGGTGGTGATGACTAGCTGCTTTTCCTTTAGTCTTACACTGCTAAATTAGGGATAGTTAACGCGGATAGCCCTCGTGCAGCTTTGCGTGAATTTAAAAAACGAACAAATAATTTTATACATGAGTGTGTAATAATTCTAACTCGAAGTATTTTCATCTAATTTTAAACAAATTTAGTATAAACGTTCAGTCTGTCTCAATGACCTTGTTTATTAACTTTCGGTGAATGAGGTCAAAGATCAAAGTCACAATGAAGGTCAGACTCTGTCGTTGTAATAATCGCAGCAAACTAAGATTTTCAAAAGAGGATATGCACTGTTTGAGTGTCTACAGTTTTAAATGTGTGTTGAAAGTATTTGAATTAAGTTTACGGACCTGCAACACTAAAACCTGAAGTTCGAATCCTTACGATGGAGAAAGCGTGGGTAAGCTCACTGTGTGGATTTTGCTGAGTAATAAAACAAAAATAGAAATCGTACGTTATTAAAATAATTATATTTAAATAAGAATTTAAATAAAAACTCTTTTCTCTAAACCTCCAAGATCAGTGACATGAATATTTAAAGGAAGCATTGAATTTTTTGGTTCTCAAATATCTCAATTACTGACATGTTACAAATGCTATGCATCTTAAGGACTAGTTGTGTACAGGTCTTTAATTTTCTTTTTAAGAAAAGGTTAAAAAGTATCTTGAAATTTGAATATTTCATATCTTACTGCAGTCTAGAATCTGATACCTAAGTTGTCTTTGTCAAAGACCTCATACATAATTGTTTTTGTTGTCGTTTTGTTTCAAGCAGACGAAATATATAGAAATATATTCATATCTTACTTACTATAGCAACAAATGACTCTAAGTAATACCTGCCCCCTCCCACACTGACGCAGCGGACTTACAACGCTAAGAAACGGGTTTCGATACCCGTTGTGGGCAGAGCACAGATAGCCCATTGTATAGGTTTGCCCTTAACTGCAAACAAACTAAATAATACTTGAGTTCTTAAGGGCCGGTGTGTGATATAAAATCAAAGGGAGCTTTATTTTTATAGGGTGTGGTTATATGTAATTCTAGTGAATTAAGCCTAGTTTGAAGGCTTTAAAAAGTCAAAAAAGTTCGCTGATAAATGTTGCTCATTTTTCTCGAAGAATTCTCGTCTGCCTTGAGATACATATAACATTTATCCCCTAGTAATAAGATTCAACGTCTGCCTTGAGATACATATAACATTTATCCCCTAGTAATAAGATTCAACGTCTGCCTTGAGATACATATAACATTTATCCCCTAGTAATAAGATTCAACTTTTTTTTTCAGTGGGTTTCGCGATAACCGAGTTAACGGGCAAGAGGATTTTTTTTTAAAATCATTCACTGACTCAGATATGCGAGTTTCCTTGGGACTTGACATTGCCGCTAGCAAGTTAAAATGGATATTATGTTACCAATTCTTTTGTTAAACACCATAAGGACGTTCTCGGCTTATTCCCGCTCTGCAGATGTCAGAAAAAGATTAATACGAAAGACCTGGGGTCAGTGTATTAGTTTGAGATTACATAAGACGCCAGACAGGCATTGGCGCCTACTGATGGGCTCAGATGGAATAAAGTCAGCCTGATTCTCGTCCAGACTAGAGACTGTCACGTACAAACATGCGACCTTGAGATCTGAAGGTCGTTGAAGCAGCGGGTAGTTCCTTCACGTAATTTATACACATTCCTTCCGTGGGTTGGGACGAGCACGACGCCTTCATGCATTGATGACAAACATTTGTGTTAAAAACGAACGAAAATATAAGGATTACTTTAACAGCCGTAAACCTAATAATAGCTCAGGACGTACGGCTACATTGGGATACTTAAGTTAGTCCTAAGTGCGCATAATAACATATTCATATCAGTTTCTAGATTTTGATTTTATCACAGCCTAATTTTCATTACAGTCATGCGTTCTTTTCTGTTATTATAGAAGTTTTTCTTAGCTGTTTAAAGCTACACAATGGATCGTTTATCTACACTCTGTCCAACTTGGGAAATCGAACTCCGCATTTTAACGTTGTAAGTCCTTAAATATACCGCTGAATTACATGCTTGCGTGATATTGAGGCATTAAGATCCTATCTAACACCGAGACACGTGTCTGTAAGATTTGATCAGAACATGTTGTTACAAAAATGTCAAACATCTGAATAAAGCAGAATGAAACTCGATATAATAAAATTAGACATTCAACAGTCTAATGGGCTGAAAACATAACCGAAATCATTCCGGTTAGGTTTATGAAACTAGAAACGTTGTAGGCTTCCGTTACGGAATACAGCATCCAAAAGTACTAGATGAATTATAATGCACGAGGTTAATACACAATAAAAATGATAAATTCTAGAGTCCGAAAATGTAGAAAAAAAGTATGTTTTGGACTTCAGACGAATGGAAGTAAAAATGAGTTCAGTGAGTTAAATCAGAGAATCGCAAGTCCATTAACTACAATTAAAGAGACTAGAAATCCAGAAGTCCAGTAAGTGGAATTAAAATATTCGTAATCCAGGGGTTCATTGGGTTAAATTACAGGACCTGTTTTTCATAAATTTAGAAGCAAAGACACTCAATCACGAGTTCAGACATAAGCCTGAAGGTTTATAAGTTTAAAAACCGAACTTCGATACCTGTGATGGACACAGCCTAGATAGCCCATTGTGTATTTGTTTGCTTTTAGAATTTTCTGCAAAGCTACACGAGGGCTATCTACACTAGCCGTCCCTAATTTAGCAGTGTAAGACTAGAGGGAAGGCAGCTAGTCATCACCACCCACCGCCAACTGTTGGGTTACTCTTTTACCAACAAATAGTGGGATTGACTGTTACATTATAACTCCCTCACAGCTGAAAGGGCGAGCATGTTTGGTGTGGCGGAGATTCGAACCCGTGACCCTCAGATTGCGAGCCGAGCGCCCCTAATCACCTGGCTATGTCGGGTCTGTCCACTATGTAGCTTTGTACTTAACAGTAAACAAACAAGTGAAATCTAATAAGTAAAAAAATCAAAGCACTGCGAGCCTTAAGATTCAATATGTAGAAAAATGAAATATAATATTATCAAAGTAAATTTTCACGGGTAGTGATAGCCAATAGAAAGTTATCAGATCACTTAACAATATTGAAATAATGTGGCTCTCAGCAACGAACTTAGTTACTTATAATAAAGACGTAAATAATTGGATGAAACACAGAAGAGAAATGGAAAGAAATGCTTTTGAAACAATTTGAATTATAAGGAATAACAACGACTAATAATAACAGAATTTTCTTTGTTAAATAACAGACCAATAAAATGAGCAAGTTCAATGTTTGTCAAACACGATCAAATCGTATTTGCATATAATATATACATAGTAGTAAATATGAACAACAGATGGCAGCGCTTTCGATACTTCCCGTGCATTTTAAAGGCCTAAAATAAATGGCTAATTGACTTGCAAGAATTGAGATAACAGTACAGTGTTTCAGCTGCTGAAGGCAAAAGCGTAAAACCTTGATTTTTAGGAATAGCAAATAAATACTCATCTATGTTTCAGATAGACATCATTCTTGTTCATAACTTAAACTGGGCCATTATTTTCAGACGCTTGGCTCCGATACGAACGAGTCTTGAAGTAAATCTACAGTTATCGATGCTGGAGACAAGAAACAGGTTTTCTTAATGTAAACTCCACCTAGCAACCGATGCATAAAAATTTCAGTGTACTGTTATTTTTGTAAGTTAATTTTAAAATTTTATTTAAAAAATGATTTTTGTTGCTAAATCTCTATCCAGCGTGTTTTATTTTTTAAAAGACGAGATTAATCATAAATAATATGATTTAGTTAAATACGTTCCACTGGATTCTGTTTTAGGATCGGTTTCTTAACGCAGTGGGTTATCTACACTTTATGTATCGCTGGAATTGAGCCTTAGATTACCCGGAGACCTAGCGCTGACCCAGTGATGGACTACTTTCGTTAGATTAACTTTACAAAATGACTGGTTTCAGTATTAAATCATGTATCCTGACAAGTTTATGTCAATTGTTTCAGTAACTACTTATCTTTGATCAAGAAAGTTGTCGACATTGTTTGGCCTGGAAGGTGGTGCAATATTTAGAACCGGAAGAGTGGAGAACAACATAAAGAATTCAACTGGAAGAAGTTTTATCAGTTCTATTATATAAAATACGTATTTACAAACCAGTTAGAGCAGTTGATCTAGACTTAATAGGCTTAGTGAGACGTAGTTCTTATTGGCAAAAGTATAATCTCTCGAGTAGTTGTGAATAACGCTTCTTTATTGTTAATTTATGACTTAGTTTGAACCTGGCTATGAACTGAAATTATCATAAATTTGATTAAAAAAATTCCAGTTGCTTTAATTGTTTAAACAGATATAACAAATAAAATTTTGTTGAAAAGTCGATCTTTTTTAAAGTTAAAGTATCGATCCTAATCTCCCACAAGTACAGCAGTAAGTCTACGAAATTACAACGCTAAAATGATGGGTTCGATTCCTCTTGGTGGCCTCAGTAGATAGCCCGAAGTGGCTTTGCTTTAAGAAAAAACACACACAGTTGATCCCAGTTGTTGTTTTTTAAAATCTGCAACATATACAGTCACGTGAAAAAGGTTAGGACACCCTATAAAAGCCTGTGTATTTGTGTAACATTTTTTGATATATAGATATTTAATCTCAATTTCAACAATACTGAGAGATTATAGGAATATAACTAAACAATTAAAACTGAAGATAAAGATCTTCTGTAAAATGTAATTCTACAAAAATGCATATTCTAACTGAGGAAAAAGTTGGGACACCCTCACATTTATTCCCACTTAAAATGGCTCAACTCACACACAGGGGTATCACACCAAGTGCACATGATTAGAAGATAGTTACTCAACAATTTGAATGAGGCTTGCCCTATTTAAATCTCAGACATTTAGTTTGGTATGCTCCTGATTGTTCAAGTGAAGTGAGCACCATGGTTAGAGCAAAAGAGCTGTCTGAGGCCTTCATAAAGAAAATTGTAGCAATTTATGAGTCTGGTAAGGGATTTAAAAAGATCCCAAAAGATTTTGAAATCAGCCATTCCACTGTCCGGAAAATAGTCAACAATTGGAGGGCTTTCAAAACAACTGCTAACATGCCCAGATCTGGTCGTCCAAGCAAGTTTACCTCGAGAGCAGATCGCAAGATGCTAAAAGAGGTCTCCAAACACCCTAACATGTCATCACGGGACGTACAGCAGGCTCTGGCTAGTGTTGATGTGAAAGTGCATGCCTCTACAGTCAAAAAGAGACTGCACAAGTTTAACTTGCATGGGAGGTCTGCAAGGAAGAAACCTTTGCTCTCTAAGAGAAACATCAAGGCCAGACTAAAGTTTGCCAGAGAGAATGTAGACAAAGACCAGGACTTCTGGAATAATGTTCTTTGGACAGATGAGTTCAAAATTGAATTATATAGTCACCAGAACAGAGGACATGTTTGGCATAAACCAAATACAGCATTCCAGGAAAAGAACCTCATACCAACTGTGAAGCATGGAGGTGGAAGTGTCATGGTTTGGGGCTGCTTTACTGTAGCAGGATCTGGACAGCTCACAATCATAGAATCCACCATGAATTCTACTGTGTATCAAAGGGTGCTTGAGGATCATGTGAAACCATCTAAAATTAAAGCTGAAGTGTAACTGGACTTTGCAACACGACAATGACCCAAAACATAGCAGTAAATCCATCAAGGACTGACTGCAAACTAAGAAATGGAGAGTCCTGGAATGGCTGAGTCAAAGCCCAGATCTTAATCCCATGTAGATGCTGTGGGGTGACTTGAAACATGCAAGAAACCCCTCAAACATCTCACAGCTGAAAGAATTCTGCATTGAGGAGTGGGGCAAACTTTCTTCAGATCGATGTCAGAGACTGGTAGATAGCGTCTCACTGCAGTTATTTCAGCGAATGGGGGTAACACTAGCTATTAGGGGGTAGGTTGTCCTAACTTTTTCTTCAGTTAGAATATGCATTTTTGTAGAATTACATTTACAGAAGATCTTGAAAAGTCTTTTCTTCAGTTTTAATTGTTTAGTTATATTCCTATAATCTCTCAGTATTGTTGAAATTGAGATTAAATATCTATTCATCCAAAATGTTACACAAATATACAGGCTTTTATAGGGTGTCCTAACTTTTCACATGATTTTAAAAGATTAATTTATAATTTCTTTATATAGCGTATTGGAAATCAAAGAAACCTCTTAAATTTAATTTTTTATTATAAAGATATTTTACAATTCTAGCTTTGTTTATGGATTTATTATTAACGTGGGCCCGGCATGGCCAAGCGTGTTAAGGCGTGCGACTCGTAATCTGAGGGTCGCGGGTTCGCATCCCGGTCGCGCCAAACATGCTCGCCCTTTCAGCCGTGGAGGCGTTATAATGTGACGGTCAATCCCACTATTCGTTGGTAAAAGATTAGCCCAAGAGTTGGCGGTGGGTGGTGATGACTAGCTGCCTTCCCACTAGTCTTACACTGCTAAATTAGGGACGGCTAGCACAGATAACCCTCAGGTAGCTTTGTGCGAAATTCCAAAACAAACAAACAATTATTAACGTAAGCCTACTAAGCTGGCCGAGCCTAATATAGGTTTTACCATAGTGTGGTAGATCTCACTTGGATATTATCTTAAGCAATTGCAAGTATTACTTCAGTGCAGACACATAATGTTAGTTAAAATGTTTAATACACATAGTTTTTTATTTATAATTTTATTGTTATATTTATTATTTTATTATAATGATTATTCTGCACTCACACGTTCGTGTCTACTTTTAAAACTAGGCCTAAGATTCCTAAACTAGATGAACCTTGTGAATGTTTTATTGGGTTTATGACCAAAAGTATCGTTAAAAGCGACGATACCCAAATGATGTAACAATGCATTGTTTGTTTGTTTGTTTTGGAATTTCGCACAAAGCTACTCGAGGGCTATCTGTGCTAGCCGTCCCTAATTTAGCAGTGTAAGACTAGAGGGAAGGCAGCTAGTCATCACCACCCACCGCCAACTCTTGGGCTACTCTTTTACCAACGAATAGTGGGATTGACCGTCACATTATACACCCTCACGGCTGGGAGGGCGAGCATGTTTAGCGCGACGGGGCGCGAACCCGCGACCCTCGGATTACGAGTCGCACGCCTTACGCGCTAGGCCATGCCGGGCCCGGTAACAATGCATTATAAGTAAAATAGTTTGAATAGTCTATTTATGTAGCTTTGGTTTGGTTGTTAAGCACAAAGTTACACAACGGGCTGTTCATGCTCTACCAACCATGAGTATCGAAATCCAATTTTTAACGTCGTAAGCCCGCTGACTCACCACTGAGCAATTGGAAAGACATGGTGGCCGTAGGTAGCTTGGTCTGATCTGAAGTGTACGTTGTTTATTAAAACATTGCAAATACGTTTTACTAAGATATAACGTTACGGACATTTATAAACAGAATAAGGGAGAAAAACAAAACAGATAGATGACACTTGTTGTATTATAGCTGTGTGATAGGCGATGTGACCAGCATTTTTCAGGTTAAACATACACAACAGGGAAACAACAATGTTCAAACCTTGTTACAACAGTACAAACGAACAATGACGTATACAAAAGTACAAGTCGTGACCTGCACGAGATGAGGCACGATCGTGAGAGTGATATGAAACAACTCAGTAAAGTTTCATCCTGCTTTCTCGCATTGCGTGACGGAAATCTCAGGGTCTGGGACCGAGAGTAAGACAGCCAAGTGACCGCCGGCAAGGTATTTTCATATTGACTTGTTCCGTAACTATGGGCGTTCTCTCGGCTATTGTCCTAATTTCACTTCATTTGTTCATTCGCAAACTCAGGTGTATGAATATGTTTGTAAGTATTGAGAAGTTCTAGTTACTGTAGCCTGTAAAAAAAAAAAAAAAAAAAAAAATAAATTTCTAAGGCCCTGTTTAGTTGTTGAATTTTGAAATTTCATAAGAATTGTATTTCTGTTTGTTTCTAGGGCAAAGCCATATGGGGCCATTTACTATGTCCACCACAGGGAATCTTACCTCGAATTTATGCTGTGTAAGCCCACAAACTTATCGCTGGCCAACCAACCAAGGGGAGCTTTAAAAGAAATAATCCCTTATCTTGTACTACAGTAACGTTATTGAAACAGTCTATATTTTTAAAATATTTATTTATTTGGGTTTGGTGTAAGCCTAGCTGTTGATAGGCTGTAGATCCCGAAGTATATTCTTTATTATTCAGTTGCTGAAGGTCCCCAGTAGCACAGCAGAATATTCACGTATCTATAACGCTAGAAACCGGGTTTCGATACTTGTGATGGCCAGAGTACATATAGCTCATTGTGCAGCTATGTCCTTAAATACAAACAAACCGTTGACCGCCAAAAGAACATAAAAATCGCGCCTTGAACTTTGGGTGTGGGGTGTCACAAGAGTGACACTTGCGACGGATGATGTGAACAAACTGCCTTCCCTATGGTTTGTCAGTTCTAAATTCAAAATTAGTGATGACTGAAGCAAAGAGGCCTTTTGCAGCTTTGTGCAGATACTCAAAACAAACACTTTATTTGTCTCTTATTACATTTTCATAAGTCTACACTTAATCCCAGGTAAATTTATTTCAATAACCTTAATTAACCTTAACAAATATCTTATGGTTTCATCAATTGATTACGTCGTTAATAGCTCGATTTTAGTCCGCATTAAAGTGTAATTGGACGACGTTTCAAAAACGTAACACTTGTGATAAATATGCAAATATAAAGAGACAGTTAAATTCACTGTAAATGAATGAGAGATATTTGATGAAACATATCTCCCAAATAATGTCGGTTTAAAGTGATGGTCATTTGGTTGAGACTTCTATTACTCTCCGCTCCCGAGTATCTCAGTGATAAGTTGACATTCCCACGAGTCTACAAAACGAGTCTTAACACCTGTGGAGGGCAGAACATTGTGTAGCTTTGCACTTGTCAACAACCATAATTTTTGTGGCATGTTCCAGTGGCTTAAGTTGATAAGCCCTCTCATTTTTCAACGGTCCAGCATGGCAAGGTGGTCAAAGCACTGGAATCGTAATCTGAGGATCGCAGGTTTGAATCCTCCTCGCACCAAACATGCTCGCCCTCTTAACCGTGGGCCGTTATAAGTTAACGGTCATTCCCACTATTCGTTGGTAAAAGAGTAGCCCAAGAGTTGGCAATGGGTGGTGATGACTAGCTGCCTTACTTCTAGTCTTACGCTGTAAAGTTAGGGACGGCTAGCGCAGATAGCCCTTTTGCATCTTTGCGCGAAATTCAAAACATTTTGCAACACAGGAATTTTTTTTAATTTTACTTAATTATATTTATGTACGTTTCAAGTTTTGATCAAAATAACTGTCGTCAGCAGCAAAATTATATCAAATTTCACTTCTGAGAATAACAGTAAATATTATTTGAAATACTTTGTCAGAGATTAGTTTACCCCCTCCCTTATGTATGAGGGAATGTGTGTCTCATATCCCTTGAAAGTTTATCCAATGAAAAGAATGCAAGACTACTTCCCCTCACACTTATTCTTCTTCAGCTTTCATGAACTTCACACAGTTGAAGCTAAACATATATATAATAAAGTTAGACTATTGTATTAGAGGATTTTGTCATTCAACGTTATCCTTTGTTCATATCATGTTTGTTAAACGCCGTACGTCGTTAAAAGAACGCATAGCTTAGAGCGTGCCAAGTATATTATAATACACATAGCATAAACTATGATAGAAACAACCAGTGAGACTATCAGCGCAAACAATGCCTTGTACACGTTATCCAATGCATGACCATCATTTGACCTCACGAGTAGCCTAAATCCGGAGTCCAGTCACGGTGAAATTAAGTATTACGTTACGTATGATGAAAGTGGACATTTGAAAACACACAAAAGTACAGTCACCAGCAAGGCATGTGTTCACATTCCACGAACTTGGTTTTTCTTTTGTGGGCTAATGGAACGAAAGTCTCACTATATAATTGTTTAACCTTAGATTAATGATAAGATGGTCCCTTTGACGTACGAAATATTTTGTGGGTTCATGACTTTGTTGGTTTCAGAGTCTAATAATATATTGGTTACACATATACACACATTATTATGATTAATTCCACTAATTACTACTGGAATATTCTATGTATTATTGTAACCACAGATATAAAGAACACTCGATTCGAAGTCACGTGATTTTCGGCATACCGCCATCATTTTGAGTTGAACTTTCAAAGCACGCCAGTCAAACATGTATTAAACACTTTGTAACAAGTCTCAATTTGTATTGCAGCTTTGCACATGGACATTGTAAAGAACAAAATTAAAGAATTTCTCACGATACTGTAAATCTATCATTTTGGTGAAACCCAGTTTAAGATATTTTACTAATGCTGTTATTCTGCACTCAGAACAAAATCTTTTTTCCTGATTAGAATCATGGCTCTCACGATCACCCTGCCATTAAGACCAAACATTTAGTGTGATTCATCTTTAAATGTCGACATAATAATGTCAGGATATTTAAGTTTTGTATCATTTTACCTGAATATTATACATTACCGATGTAGTACAAGATTAAAATATGAAAATAGTGCTTACATTGGAGCTCGTATATATAAACTAATGTTGGGTTCAGAAAAATGTGACAAGTTATGAAATTACGAATTATATAAATTTCATGTGCAAATAATGTTGTAAGTTTTAAGATGGCCAACTTTATGAGTATATACTTAAATAATTAAAAACAAATGAGACATGCCACGTTTCATTACCATTTCATCTGACGTTGTCTATTATGCATACCATAATTACATTTTCCCATCATGGACACTTGAATATAGTTCACAATAAGCCTTTTTCAATTTGCATAAATTTACAATTGTGCAATAATTTTAGTCTACCAACATTAAAATGAATATATTAAAGTATAAATCCAATTTTACCTCAATATATATGATGTTTTTTGTTTTATTTTTTTATAAAACGGTCATGGGAGTAATCTAAGCCACATTGAAATTTCACAAATCTTACAAACGTCAGAAAATAGGCCTAACTTTTCCAACTGAGTACAGTACGTTACAGACTGGGCCGGATTATTTATTAGACTTAGGGCTTACGAAATTTCAAATCAGAATTTATAATTTATCTAACTTTTGGTTTAACTTATACGACTGGTAAGGCCTACGAACAGAAGGTGTCTAGGCTCTACGATCGTCTTGATGTGGCACTGGTTACAGGAATATATTTATAAACAGCATGATCAACAGTTTCCACCATTAAATATACAATAGATAAGTAAACACCAATCATTTTCTGCTATTTCACTTGAGAATCATTTCTTTTTCAAGTGAACTTACAAATATAAGGTCGACAATGTGTAAAACATTTATAATACACTTGACCTATATTTCACACATACATTACAATCAAGTGTAACAAAATAATGGCACGTACATATACACGGTATATATATATCACAATTACATTAATATGGTTTTCCTTCAAACAACACTTTGTTTTGGCTTACTTTTATATTTATTATAATGATACTGACAACTTAATGATTTTCAACAGAAAGGGTCCACCAGTAAAAATGTAATTTCACATATAATTTTGAGAATGAATATTGAAAGTATTAGGCCTATGTTCGTATTGTTTCCCGAATAAGGCATCACGTCACATATCAGAGTAGACTTGTCTTAACTCATACATATTAACCCTAATTTACTCTGTTATCCATTAAGCATAAGTGATATATTTAACAAGCTTCTACCTTGAAACCCAGTGTTAACATCACAAGTAAAAGAACACACAATTTGTATCTGTAAACAGAGCGTGTTTGGTGGCATCGCTGTAGAGTCTGGCCTGACTGGTCAGTAAATGACATTAGAATGTCGTCGATGACTATTTCAACTTATATGAGCATTTAATACTGTTAGTATTTCAAACCAAAAGCTGTCAGACTTAAATGTCGACTTATGTAGGTGAAATGTACTTTGAAAATTGATGTAACATTACGCCAGTTCGGTGATTCCACCATGTTCATGGCTCACCGTAACTTATTATGGAAAAAAGAAAAGTTTTACTTACTTGTAGAATGTAACATCCTTCGCCTGTTTGTTACGGTATGTGTAACAGTTAATGCCATAGTACTGTGTTCACTTCGTTTTAGTTTTTTTCAATTATAAGTTCAACTTTCACAACTGACAACATCTAGTTTCACAAATAGATGGCGCCTCAAAAGAAATTCATTTACCAACAAATTTTCTCGTACTTTTATCACTTCTCGTATTTTAATTGCTCTAAAGTTAATGTGTTAAAATAATTAACTGGCTAACCCTAAAACTAATCAACGATCTTCCGAAAATCTCTAGCCTCGCTAAGCCTCGTCAAATCGAACATGACGTAACTATGACAGTTTTACCTCAGAACGACATTGAATCATGTGTTTTCGTTATTTTTTTTATCTTCGTGATGGGCAAGTTTGTTTATGACACTCATCATTTGGTTGTTTTTTAAACAATTATATTTTCTATGTGCAGTAAATGTAGAAAACCTTTTCTGGATGATTAGTAGGTATATTAGCAAGACTTAGTTGTTGTTTTAAGCATTTCATAAAGCAGATAGTGTGTTGGTCTATTAGCAATTAGTATAATATTAAACAGTATGTATAATGCAATATGAACTTTACGTCTCCAGTTTTTTTTTGTAAATAATAGGGAACCAGTAGTGTAATAATTTAAGTTTTTGTAGAATATTAGGCTTAAAGTTAATTAAACTAAAAGTATTTTTGCATCATATTACTTACACCTTGGTGTTGCATTATGTCATTACTATAGTTTTGTTATTTTTCTACAGATAAAAGCTTTTCTCCTTTATTTAGTATTGTTACATATTTATTTCGGACGATCCTCCGATTTATTTTGTTTCGTACACTAATATTAAGATTTCAAACAGCCGGAAATTTTAGTTTAGAAGTTAATTAAATTTTAATATGTATCAAATGTATGATTTGTTTGTTTGTTTTGAATTTCGCACAAAGCTACTCGAGGGCTATCTGTGCTAGCCGTTCCTAATTTAGCAGTGTAAGACCAGAGGGAAGGCATCTAGTAATCGCCACCCACCGCCAACTCTTGGGCTACTCTTTTTTTAACAAATAATAAGACTGAGTGTCACATTATAACGCTCCCACAGCTGAAAGTTCGAGCATGTTTAATGGGAGAGTTCAAACCCATGACCCACAGATTGTGAGTCGAGCGGCCATGCCACGCCATTATAACAGTGTTACAAATAAATCATTTTGTAAAATGGTACTGAAAAGGCTCGGCATGGCCAGGTGGTTAAGGCACTCGACTCGTAACCTGAGGGTCGCGGTTTCGAATCCTTGTCGCAGCAAACATGCTCGCCCTTTCAGCCGTGGGGGCATTATAAAGTGACGGTCAATCCCACTATTCGTTAGTAAAAGGGTAGCCCAAGAGTTGGTGGTGGGTGGTGATGACTAGCTGCCTTCCCTCTAGTCTTACACTGCTAAATTAGGGACGGCTAGCGCAGATAGCCCTCGTACAGCTTTGAGCGAAATTCAAAACAAACATCGCCTTCAGCACGACTTGTTCTTCTGAGATTTAAATCTAACAATTACTGCACATTTTTCAGAACATTCTTAGAAGAAAAAGACACACACGAATTTTCTGCTGATTTTCAGTTGAATTTCCACGAATCTGCAGTCTATATCTTTCTTTAAGGTTGACCTTTAAATGTCAACAACATTGACAAACGTCTCTAATACTCTGTCATTTGTCGTTTGGTCTACTTCATTTTAATGGATTTTTTCCCCTCTAACAATCTCTAATTCCAAAAATTAAATTGAACTTATTATCCATGGATTTAAATGTATTTACTGCCATAAAGAACGTTAATGTTCTATGCAAAAAAAAACCAACATATACATCGAAATTCTAAACATTGTTTACAGATAAAAATATATTTGAAAGTACACGCGTTAAGGGGAAAGTTCTCGACTTCTGGTTTAGGCTTCACATTTGTTTTGCTTGCATTTACTTCAATGGACATTTCCAGTAGTTATGGTTTCAATTCCCCGCTGGGACAGCGGTAAGTCTTAGGCAACGTTAAAATTAGGGGTTCGATTCCCCTCGGTGGACACAGCAGATAGTATCATGTGGCTTTCCTATAAGAAAAACAAACAAACGAACAAACACAATTATAGTTTACTGTAAGTAAAATCTAATAATAATTACATGACCTCTGCACTGAAGCTGGACACTATCTTTAAAACACTGTAGTTGCTTAGATAAGCGATAACTTATAACGCTAAAATTAGAGGCTCTATACCCCCTTGGTGACTTTGCGCTATAACAAACAAGTAAACAAGATAAAGCTACGTTTGTTTAAGTGAAATAATAATAAACTACAGAGTCAAAGAAATAACATTTCTTCCTATAACTGTAGATAACTGACACTTACCGTGTGTAACTCACACCTACCGTGTGATATCAGAATAGAGGGCCAAGACATGATACTAAACGACTTTGGAGCCTTACCATGTTGTTGGTAAGTTTAACTGAATCCACTCGTGCTCTGTCTGACTACCGTGAACTCTGACAATAGCTCTGAAGCATATTTCCCACAAAAAACATATAATTTCTCCTTACAAGTTATTCACAAACTACACTGCACAGAGCAAATTAAAGCCAATATGTGAAAAACATAAATTGTTGTTTTATTTCAAGACAATAATAGCACTGCACAACAAAGTGTTTGCTTCTTGAACACTGTTGGGTGTTCCTTATAGATTTTTGGCTGCTGATCACGAAAATCACATCCAAGTTTGCCCATCACGTACCGTTTCATCGAAATCTTCAGTTTTACCAGGACACTGCTACAATGGAAAAATTATATCAGGGCAACTGGAATCTGTCAATGCTTGCTGACCACTGCAATGTGATGCACCGGACATTGAATACAAACGAAAATCAGGAGCAAAACACTTTTAATTATGTTGAACTTAATAGCGTATTAAAAACATAAACGCAATACGTTATTGCCGGTAAACAGTTAACTGTCTATTTCTCAGAGTTCCTATGTGATGAAGCAAAACCAAAACTATATTTGTACATACCCACCAGGTACCTGTCACAATCAGCAAAAAACTTTTCAAAAAAATTGTTGTGCAGTTTTCACTATTCAGTCTTACAGAAAACAGTAGGCTTGACCGGTATGTCTTCGTTTGGAATATCGTGAATATTTACTTCATTATCCAGTTTTTAAGGTATGCATCGGCTGAAGATTATGTCGTGGAAGCAGTCTGAGTACATTTTGTGTCGTTTTTCAAGACGAGAATCCTTCTTGAATACGTTACGTGACACCATACTTTAATTATCGTAGTTAGTGTAAGCCTTGTTGCAGGTCTCTTTCTGTACGGTCCTGTTATCCTAAATTAATCCTAGTATACGAATATTTTGCGTCGAAAAGAGCTGTTACATACCCTTCCCAGAAACAATCACTTTATGGTGATGTCACACTATTAATGAACTTTTCATCCCACCATAGCCAAGTGTGTTAAGGCGTTCGACTCGTAATCCGAGGGTCGCGATAAGAATCCCGGTCGCACCAAACATGCTCGCCCTCGCAGCCGTGGGGGCGTTATAATGTTGCAGTCAATCCCACTATTCGTTAGTAAAAGGGTAGCCCAAGAGTTGGTGGTGGGTGGTGATGACTAGCTGCCTTCCCTCTAGTCTTACACTGCTAAATCAGGGACGGCTAGCGCAGATAGCCCTCGTGTAGCTTTGTGCGAAATTCAAAATAACTAAATAACTAACTAACTTCTCATGCGTGTTCCATCTCAATGTGTTTTTATATCGTTTGTGGTTGGCACGTGAATTTCTGATTTCCATATGCAAAATCGTATTAATAATATGATTACCTCAACCCTCTGTATATCACGTAAAAATTTCACGTGATTATATACATTTTATCAATATTTGCAGTGTCAATGTTCAGATTTCCGTTGTAATAGATTAGGCCTAACGTTTCAAGGCCATGAAGCAGTTTATCACATACATGTACTTTTATATTAAACAATTAGCCTAAACTTTGAAGACAAGAAACTTGTACAAAGTTTCCTAGAGAATACCAGAAGTTAGATCGAAACACTTAACACCATTTCTCTCGCCGTTATAATTAATAATACATTGTTATAGTCAGTAGTGTTAAACGCGCGTTGTTACAGCTCAGAAGGAAACTGAAAAAAAACGCATAACTTTAATTTCATAATTCTATCTTCCCTTAATAATATGATAATACTTAGAAATGAGGTGTTGGTCAACTTGGTATGGAATATTTAAGATCGAAATTAGAATGAAAAAATTACACGATCATGAACTTTATTGCTTAAGGTCGGGTTAAAATTAGTTAAAAAAAATTTTTGCGCAAAGCTATACGAAGGACTATTTGCGCTACCCGTTCCTCGTTTAGCAGTGTAAGACTAGAGGGAAGGCAGTTAGTCATCACCACCCACCGCCACCTCTTGAGTTATTCTTTAATCAACGAATAGTGGGATTGACAGTACTTTATAGCGCCACCACAGCTGAAAGGACGAACATGTTTGGTGCGACCGGGATTCGAACCCGCGACCCTCAGATGACGAGTCGAACGCCTTAAACCACCTGTCCATGCCAGGGCCTAATTAGGTAGTGATAATATTTGAAGCGATTTAAGAACAAAGAAACGTTGATTCGAAGGTTTACGACTCAACAGGAATGAATTTTCACCAGCCTCACAAAGTTGAAGTATTTCACAGACAGTGGTTTGAAAGTTTGGTTACGGCCTGAAAATTGTTATATTTCACTATTTTAAATATCTTAGTTATTTATGTACTTTGCTTCCTTTTTAAGAAATGTTTCCCAACTTGTTCTTCGCTTATCAATAAAAGTGTTAATACTCAACATCAGCCATATTTATTTCAAGTGGGTTTTTTGGCATCAAGAACTACTTCCTAACTGTTTCATATTCTGATGTTATAAACGCATTTTCCATGTAACTAGTCGAAATAACAGTAATATAAAACATGACATTCAGAACCAGTTTCAATGTTTGACGTTTGCTTGCGATTATCGGGGACACTTCGAAGTAATTTCTTGTGTTACTCGCACGTTGAGCAATGTGTAAACGTTTAAGGCGTGAACACGAAACCTTCAGGTTATTTAATGTTCACCTAAATAATCCTCCATGTCCTTATTTAATGTAAAAATACTATAATTAATTTAAATTTCGTAATTATTCGCGTTTCATGTTTTTTGAAATTGCTTTGTTCAAACATACCAGGTGATCTAGTGGATAGGATACCTGGAAACCCGGGTTCAATTCCCAGCATGGGAAGTTAACATTTTAGTCCCGGCACAGCAAGGTGGGTTAAGGCGTTCGACTCATTACCTAAGGATCACGGGTTCGAATTCCCGTCTCACCAGACATACTCGCCCTTTCAGCCGTGGGGGCGTTATAAAGTGTCATTCAATCCCACTATTCGTCGGTAAAAGAGTAGCCCAAGAGTTGGCGGCGGGTGGTGATGACTAGCTTCCTTCTCTCTGGTCTTACACAACTGTTGAATAGAGAATTGTTTCTCTACACTAGCCGTCCCTAATTTAGCAGTGTAAGACTAGAGGGAAGGCAGTTAGTCATCACCACCCACCGCCAACTCTTGGACCACTCTTTTACCAACGAATAGTGGGATTGACCATTATATTATAACGCCCCTACGGCTGAAAGGGCAAGCATGTTTGCTGCGACAAGGATTCGAACCCGCGACCCTCGGATTATGAGTCGAACGCCTCAACACGCTTGGCCATGCCAGATCCCGGATTTTAACGTTGTAAGTCCGCAGACATACAGCTGAGCCACTGGCGGCGAACATTAAATATATTCGTGGATAAAAAGTGAATTTGTAAGCGGTGTAAAGCCAACCAAGCTAGCTAGCTTGTAACAGTATCAACTCAGAATTAAGTTGCTCATTGTGGACAATCCTTAAAATATTCAGTCCTAAACCAGTTAGAAGATGTTGTTTGTAAGTTTATAAAACTATTGTATATAAACCAATGTTTGTACAAACTACAGTGGAGCGCCATTAAGCCACGGACCAGTAAACCGCGAAATCGCTTAAGCCGCTGCAGCAAGTCTTGTGAGCGATGTGAGCGAGGATTATCGCGGCTCACCGCTAATTTAAGAACGTGTAAAAACGCGGTTTGCGAATTTAATCCTGGCTTTATAACTTCAAGAGGATATTTAAAAAGGATTTGCTTTAATTTGGGAAATAAATAAAATATATAACAATAGAAATCGACCGTTAATCTACCTTATCCACTCTCTATGTCAGCTTTATGGAGGCCGCCATTGTTACCGAATCACACCACTCCATACATTAAAGTTGATCCGCGGTAAATCCGTGAAAAAAGTAATCAATAATTAAAGTATTATTTTTAATTCGATAATCCGATATAATGATCACGCAATGGCCCGGATGAGGCTCCTCGGCAGAGCTGTTGGGGACTTCGGCTTTTCAGTCACAAAGGTTTAAGCCGCGGTTAAGCAGGTTGACCCCCCAAATAGCGCGGCTTAACGGCGTTCCACTGTATTAATAATAACCATTATAAATTGTATTGTTTTTGTATATCAATATATATATGTGTGTGTGTGCGTTAAGAGAGAAAATTGTGTGTGTCAGTCTTGCTTGGAAATGTCATAAATTCCATTCGTATTAACATCTCAACTGAAATTAAAATATCGACTATTTGAAATCGTAATACGTAACGTAATAAATCGGTTACTCGTCCGAGAAAAATTATAATACGTAACAAACTGAGTTATGCATAAGTCCATAATTAGTTTGGCTTTACCAGTGTACTTTAAAAACAAAGGTCACCCGAATTACACACAGGTCCATAATTAGTTTGACCTTACCAAGAGGTTTCGTGAGTGAACCAAGGTCAACTGAATTACACACAGCTCTATCATCAATATGACCTTATCGGTGTGCAAGGTAAGTGTTGTTTGTATCCTCTGGCAAAGCAGCAGAAGGTGGGCCTTTCAAGAATATTATACGGTGCTGTTTGTTTGTTTAGAATTTCGTGCAAAGCTACAGAGGGCTATCTGCGCTAGCCGTCCCTAATTTTGCAGTGTAAGACTAGAGGGAAGGTAACTAGTCATCATCACCCACCGTCAACTCTTGGGCTACTCTTCTACCTACGAATAGTGGGATTGATCGTCACATATACACTCCCACAGCTGAAAGGGCGGGCATGTTTGGTGTGACGGGGACTCGAACCCGCGATCCTAAGATCACGAGTCATGTGCATTAACCCACCTGGCTATACTAGGCTCTCTGTGCAGTTAACAATGTATATATATACACTAATAGTGTTCCAAAAGTGTGACGTTTAGTAGGTAGGTAAACCCTTCGTTCTCCTACATGTGCTACACTTCAGTGCTACTAGGAGTGACATGATTTTAAAATATTCACATTTTTCTGCTGTGTGATTTCCAGTCCCACTGTGATGATATTTTTGGAACGCACGAATTTGTGTTCTCTCAATATCATAGATGTTGTCGGAAAGGAGGGCGTCTGAGAGGCACGTGCAGTTTACAAGTTACATTCCTTTGTGCCACGAAGACGCACAGACGACCTACTTAGCCTAAAATTAGGGTCACCAAGAAACTGTAAGTCACCGTTATGACAGAACACACGTACTTTCCCCAACCCGGGTCCCTTCTGGCTATGGGATATATTTTTGCTTTCTGTTTTATGTGTCCTACCGGTTTGCTCTTAAACAGCTGGGAAGGATATTCCTACCTGATTCTAATGAGAGAATCAGAAATCTGATAAAACTGACTTGTCATGAGCATGACTAGGCCGTTTCTGACAAGAAACAGTGAAAGGGAAAATTTACACATGTTCCTTTGAACCTGAAGATAACACATTTTATCTTCCCCTGAAAAACACATCCTTGAAATTCTTAAATAATTACACAAACTTTCTGACGTTTTAATATACAATTTGGAAAACCTCAAGATGGCGTCTTAATTTTCCAGTAAACTAGAGTGCATATACTGAGTCATTCTTTATACGAAATTACAATACTTCATTAAACTTTGAAACCACGTAACATATGAAAAATATTACACATTAAATTATTAAGGAAAACAATAATTCTTATTAAGACATTATATTGCTAGTTAACAAATAAACAATATCGTAATACTAGCGTAAAGAAACATAACAATTCTTACAAACAGACAAATATTACAATGCTCAAGACCGCATAAATTCTCACGACGACGTAAAATTCACTGAGATCACCACCACGATATTGTTTTGTTACTTACATTTGTATTGTTTTATCCGGTTTTGTTTTTGATGAGAACAAATACATCATTGGTTAAATATACTTTCTTATTATAATTTTTCACATAAACACGAGAGGTATCTCTGAAATTGAAACTTCAATTTTTTTTCTGAAACTTTTAAACACAAAACCGACAAGTCGACACTGTAAAGAAGCAGTAACCTCTTTTCGAGGTATCTGTTTTGTGATCATGTTCACAGAGAAAAAAAATATATACGAATTATACTTAATTAGAAAATTTAAACCGTTAGTGAACGTTGCTTTCATTCGCAAAGGAGATAAGGCCCTCGACTCGTAATTTGCGGGTCGCGGGTTCGAATCTCAGTCACAACAAACATGCTCGCCCTTTCAGCTGGGGGGCGTTATAATGTGACAATCAATTCCACTATTCGTTGGTTAAAGAGTAGCCCAAGAGTTGGCGGTGGGTGACGATGACCAGCTGCCTTCCTTCTTGTCTTATACTGCTAAATTGGGGACGGCTAGCGCAGATAACCCTCGTTTAGCTTTGCGCGAAATTCGAAATAAACCAATCATTCACAAAGACAAACAAATAAGTTGCAACCACACCTTTCGCATCGATAACTTAGCGGTAAGATTTAGGGCTTATTACGCTAAAATTCGAGTTTCGATTCTCTCGATGGGCAGTGTAAAATTGCCCATTATGCAACTTTGAGCTCAACCGAAAACAAAAACTATACTACCACATTGCCCTATGGCTCAATGGTAAGTAGGATATTAAGTCTAAAAATTGGGTTTTGATACCAGATGGGCATAGCATGGATAGCTCACAGTGCATTGTTGTAACTAACTAACTTCTCTTTAGTGCTATCATTTAAGTTTTTCCTTCCTTTACTTGTTGGCAAGGTGTAAACCTGCCCAATATTTTTGAAACGTATTATACGTGAATTTCTCGAGCTGTATTTCCTGTTAGTACACTTTGTTTGCTGAAGGTGATAGACTGACATTTCATACAACTCTTTCTATATTAGTACTATTTTGTTTGCATAATTCAAGTACACATAAAACACTTTAATTTGTTTTGGTGAACTCTCTTGATTTTTCAAATTTATACACGAAGTTGTCGTACCTACTTAGATAAACGCACACCACACATGATTGATTAAAGTACTAGACGTCAAGATGTGTAAATACAGATATGTGCTCGTGTATACACTTTGTGTGTATGCGTGTTAGGGTCAGGCTCGAGATTCCTCATTGGCACGTGCGCAGGAATTTGATCACTCTTCTGGTATAGACACATTTAACACACATAGTGTTTATTCCAAAAGTACTATCGCAAGGTTACTGAAAGTGTTCTGTTCCTAGAATTAATAAAACCAAAGTTAAGAGTAATATATGTTTTAATGTATGAAACTTATACATATATTCTACTGTGTTGTAGCTTGCAGACTATGTAATGTTTCTCGTGAATCATGACATGCACACGTTCTACTGAGATCACAACAGTACAAATCGCAACGACAAGAGTCCCTCGTATGAAGTGTTTCAGTTTCTACTGACTGACTGGCAGACAATACACTATTGTATAGAAGAGCGAGTGCTTAAAAATGTGATTCCTCCAGGCGGTTTTCGCCCACTTTTTGGGAAATTAAACTATATCAACACACGCACATACGTCATATGTGTGGAATTAAACATAACTACACCCACCAAAATGAACAATTCATAGGGTTATTGTTGGTTACGAGGGACTAGTTGCCTCACTGAGTAGTAAAATAAAAACAATAAAAGGTGTTTTGAAGGACTTGAAACCCAAATAATGTTGTGTGGGTTCTGCCTGACTCAGAACGTATGTGTTTAAGCTGTGTACTAAAACCCAAGTATTCAAAAATCAAGTGTAAACTTTGGTGCACTTTTTTGTTTCTTCATAATACATTCTCATAGTTACTTGACTGTCACGACACGTCGCGGTAATTCAATGAAACATATAACGCAAATTATGCTTGAACTAATCATTTCATATCGTACGATTAAATACATCGAACACGGCCCGGCATGGACAGGTGGTTAAGGCACTCGACTCGTAATCCGAGAGTCGCGGGTTCGAATCCCCGTCACACCACTCCCTTTCAGCCGTGCGAGCGTTATAATGTGACGATCGATCCCACTATTCGTTAGTAAAAGAGTAGCCCAAGAGATGGCGGTGAGTGGTGATGACTAGCTGCTTTCCCTCTAGTCTTACACTGCTAAATTAGGGATGGCTAACGCAGATAGCCCTCGTGTATCTTTGCGCGAAATTCAAAAAACCAAACTAAATATATCGAACATTAGGTTTTAGATGACTTAAAATAAATGTCAATACTTAATAGAATGTTCCTGTATTTATTTACAAAATACTGTATTTTGTACTGTTGTATTTCAGAGTATTGTACTTTGTAAAGATGAATTTACCAACGAATAATGGGATTGATCGTTACATTATAACGCTCCCACGGCTGAAAAGTTGGTTTGGTTTGATTTGATTGGTTGATTGATTTGGTGTTTTATGGCACAAAGCAGCTAGGCTGTCTGCGCCAATTTGTTCTGAATTTCACGCAAAGCTACAGGAGGGCTATCTGCGCTAGCCGTCCCTAATTTATCAGTGTAATACTAGAGGGAAGACAGCTAGTCATCACCACCCACCGCCAACTCTTGGGCTACTCTTTTACCAGTGAATAGTAGGCTTGACCCACCGTCACATTATAATGCCCACATGGCTGAAAGGGCGATAATGTTTGGTACGACCGGGATTCGAACCCGCGACCCTCAGATTACGAGTCGAACGCCTTAACCCACCTGGCGTTACCGGGCCTGCAGTTCTTATAGGCGTTTTTTACAACTACATATAATGGAAATAACCTTTCTTGTCCTAAGATAGTTATGTATTTTCGTAACTCTTGTACAGCTAGTATTAAATAATGTTATATTTTGCATTTTGTAAATCCCTCGACTTACCGCTGTACTATCGGGGGGACTTTAATGTAGGAACATTGTGCATTCATTATAACGTAAAACAAATGTGTTTGGTACTCTGTAATATTATTTAACTTTAGACAGAACAAATAACAGCAAAATTATCTACTTCGGTTTTCGTCTTTTCATACAATATCTGATTGCTGTTGAAAGCTTTTAAACTGAGACGATACAATAAAACAATTACAAAGCACAGTCGTTCACTGCTGAATTCTGAATTGAATACAAAAACAAGCTGTTTGTACGCAGACTTGGAAAGATTTGTGCACAACCAAGGAAAGTAAACAATACAGAGATAAATCAGTATCATAAATATGTTTATTGTACATTGTTTATGATATTCACCAACAATTCTGTTGATTATTAGCGCCACCTTTATAGTTTATACCACGTTAATAACGTTGCAAATACCCGATTGCAACAAATCAATATATTTTCAAGATCATGCTAATGTTCAACAGCACAATATCCTATAGTAACCATAGAATTATGTTTCATAACGCCACTAAATGCATCAAGCCTCGATAATATTCACCACTGGTAACAAAAGGAAACCTCTTTGTTGATGACTAGCAGGTTCTGTAATGATAAAATAGAACTGAAGAACGTGATGACCACGAATGATGATGAAAGTTGACCATTCTATTCTTCCATGATCACCATTAGTAGCTTTACTTAGCTTAGAAATATATGTGTTATGCAGTGCATAAAATGTGATATTCAAAATATGTTGTAACTGAGAAGGATGACCAAAGTTAACCGCTTTATTGGTGGTTAATCCAATACGTTTTTGAAGTTCATATTATCAGGAACATGTTTATTATAACTATTATAACATTAAATAAGGTAACTAAACACCACACAAAGATTCTACCTGAATTAAGCCTACTTTAATTATTAATACAAGTAAGATTACTGGACACCACACAAAGATTCTACCTGAGTTAAACCTACTTTAATTATTAATACAAGTAAGATTACTGGACACCACACAAAGATTCTACCTGAGTTAAACCTACTTTAATTATTAATACAAGTAAGATTACTGGACACCACACAAAGATTCTACCTGAATTAAGCCTACTTTAATTATTAATACAAGTAAGATTACTGGACACCACACAAAGATTCTACCTGAGTTAAACCTACTTTAATTATTAATACAAGTAAGATTACTGGACACCACACAAAGATTCTACCTGAGTTAAACCTACTTTAATTATTAATACAAGTAAGATTACTGGACACCACACAAAGATTCTACCTGAGTTAAGCCTACTTTAATTATTAATACAAGTAAGATTACTGGACATCACACAAAGATTCTACCTGAGTTAAACCTACTTTAATCATTAATACAAGTAAGATTACTGAACATCTCACAAAGATTCTACCTGAGTTAAGCTTACTTTAATTATTAATACAAGTAAGATTACTGGACACCACACAAAGATTCTACCTGAGTTAAGCTTACTTTAATTATTAATACAAGTAAGATTACTGGACACCACACAAAGATTCTACCTGAGTTAAACCTACTTTAATTATTAATACAAGTAAGATTACTGGACACCACACAAAGATTCTACCTGAGGTAAACCTACTTTAATTATTAATACAAGTAAGATTACTGGACACCACACAAAGATTCTACCTGAGTTTAGCCTACCTATAGTAGTTGACGAACAACCTTGAAGAGTTAAAAGTTCCCATCACGCTGACGTTGTTCTTTATATTTTTACTCACAAAAGGTTAAACTGGTACAAGGTCTACTAGAGTAAGAAATGGAATGTCACTTTAACTAATAATTAACTCTAGATGTGCCATAGAACACTATGCTTGTGGTTTGGGAAGCTCGAATAAGTATTATTAAACTGTATACAAGGTTTACCTTGACCCATCGAACCAAATTTTGAAACATCTAGATTTTTTATTTTATTAAGATTACGTGACGTGGATATTACATTTGATTTAGTTCATGTGATCTTTGGATTCCACATAATTGGTAGAGTACAAACTTTAATTTAAAAAAAAATTCTTAAATCTAATAAATATTAAATTAATTTATAAAAAATAACATTTTAAAACGTTTATATCAAATAAAATAAAACAAAAAATGTATTAAACTTTGAAACTCATGTGTTTTAAATCAGTGATTTTCAACTACTGATCCTTGACATGTTTTTGCTTTCTGGAGTAACATCCGGTGGCGGGGGGAACTTTCTGGTAACATGTTTCCTTTTATTAAAATTTATAACATGTAAATATGTTAGGAATATTTGACAAGTGTCGTCTCTTTCTTTTTTATTATAAAATAAGTAAGTGTAATCGGTTTTAACTTCACAGCTTCTTGAAAACAAAAAAATTAAACCACACGCTAAGCCTAAGTAGTCCTAATGGTCCGTAAAGGTTTTACAAATATTTTGCTGTTCTATGTTTCGTAAGTTAGATAATCTAAACTAATTTTTAAAAATATATTCAATGAAATTTTAAATCCTAACTAAATGAAACTTCTAATATAAAGAAGTTTAACTAGAATAAACTAATATACATCTTACATTTAAGTTTCTCCTGCAGGGCGTTCTTCTTTTAAAAAGAAAAGAAGATAAACGTTCTGAATACAGTAGTAACTGTGGGGTAATTACACATAACACGTCTGAATTTTGACATCAGTTACTATCACTAAAATAGCCACGCGATCACCACAAGTAAGATGACTTTGTTGGATTAATTACACTCTAGTAATAATCATAAAATCAAAATATCCACCATAATTTATTGGGTAATTCAGTTCTTTTCAGCAAAGAATAAATCACACAAGTTAGATACACAGAATAATTTGTTGGGTAATTCAGTTCTTTCCAGCTAAAGATAAACTATAAATTCAAATGTTCGATATGAATCGAATATAGAACGATACTACGTAAGAACCTAAAAGTCGAATAAACATAATAAAACAATTTCAACGTATTTGAATTTAGCTCTCTCGAGCAAAATGAATGAAGTTTCTTTTTTTAAACATAATTCTTGTTAAGTTTTCATAGAGTCATAGCAGATACATAAACAATGATTATTGTTGGGGTAACGGTGGTGGAAAGAAGGGGTGACATCATTAATTATTTTGGGTATTTTGTGTTTCTAGTCTACACTTTCCCATTATTTACTATCATTCATCACTCAACTTCGTTGGGTAATGTTCAACCTAGCATTACTCTTATTAAACAAGTATAAGCTATGCATGACGGCTTTAAATTTTGTTAATGTATTTAAAAAATCTGAATAACCGTGGGAACATTTGTTGGCAGCGGTCAGAAGTGACAGTCGTGAAATATGAACACGTTTAACACTTCCTTTGTAGGTCGAATACAAGTTTTGTACATCATGACTGTTGTGCAGTGAATTTTATTAGTGATCAAGAAACAGATACGAAATCTCACGCGCGCATAATTATTTTTACAAAATTTAACGTGTTTTTGAAAATTGTAGAAGTTGAACATTTTTAAAAAATGGATTTTAGTATTCAAGTAAGCTAGTCGTGTGACTGGCGAAACATCTATACGGTCATATTAGAGCGGAAGTTATCAAATGATTACTTTAATATTGTTTGGTGATCGCGGAATGTTTGATGAAATTGAAAATTGATCGTTTTGGAAACGGTTGTGTAACAGCCCTTTCAGGCGCCAAATATTCATACATTCAGATGAAGAACACGTGTTATTATCAGAAATTTAGGATCTCCAAGACGGAGATAATAGCTTTTACTTAATGGCATCGAAAAACATACATATGGATCAGATTGGAGGTTCAGAACCATCCAGAAAGGGACCTGCAACAAATCTTACCCTAGGTATGGAAAGCAAAGTGTGATGTCGTTTAATAGGTGATGATTCATGAACATAAGGGTCAGTGGTAAAAGGATCTACATGTTCGAGGAAATAGCAAAAGGCCATAAAAAGGATAACCGTTTGGTACCAAAAGTAAGAGCTCAATAACACATACGTCAAGCAACTGGTGATGTTTATTCTGTCGGTATAGAGATATATTGTGAAGTTACACACACACACATACTGTACGAAATAATTGTCCTTGTACATTAGACAAATTATAAAGAGCACTTACGGAGGGATGGTGTGTTTTCGACCCAACATTCTTAACACGGTAATTTTTGCAGTAATAACTATATTGTGGGAATATTTTCAAGATGCACAGTCGTCAGATGGGATAGGACATGGTATGACGTACTCAACCCAGTGTGGGTGTTTTCAGTATTAATAAACTAGAATGGTTAAGTGATCAATGAGTAAATTCGGATCAAACATTTCATTGGTAGATTAGAAGCTGTCTGACACATGGGTTGTCCCTTGTTCTGACTTTCACTTATGTCATTGGACCAAATTTCACATCGTGAACGTTTGACGCATAATTAAAAATTCACTGGTTATATTTGATTCCACATGTATTACCCATTAAACAGGTGAGAAAAATATCCAATGTCACCAGTTATTACTTACAGCCTACACCAATCATGCATTAAACACAGAGAAAATATCTAACGTCACTAACTAACCTCCCCCCCTCCGGACAACCTTCAAGAATTAGTCATAAACACACATAAAGATCATAGTGTCGTGAACCGCCCATTACAAGTTCCACAAATAATATGTTGAACAGGTAACGAAATTCACAGTGTCATTTAGTACCCTAAATGGAGTTAAGCCCGCTCCCCAGTGGCACAGCAGGATGTCTGCAGATTTACAACGTTAGAACTCGGGTTTCGATACTCTAGGATGTCAGAACAAAGTGTGTAGCTTTCTGTTTAGCTTCAACCACAATTCGGCTCTTTTGTTCAAAGGCCTGGCATGGCCAGGTGGGTTAATGCGTTCGATTCGTAATCTGAAGGTCGCAGGTTCGAATCCCTATCGCACCAAACATGCTCGCCCTTTCAACCATGAGAGCGTTATAATGTGACGTTATAATTCATTGTTAAAAGAGTAGACCAAGAGTTGGTGGTGGGTGGTGATGACTAGTTGCCTTCCCTCTAGTCTTATACTTTGCGCAAAATTTATAAACAAACAGACAATTCACACAGACAATAAAATATTGCTTTTAACGCCTTCTGTGTTACATGAATACAAATCTGACGTCTTGCCATGATTGAGACAACTTTGTAACAGAGATGACGTCCTGCTCTACCAATTCTGTTTTCAAACAGTATCTGATGACAAGTGTTAACAGGAGAGCTAAGGGTGTAATTAACGCTCTTTAAGAACGGGCATCTAACCCCTTTTTTCCAGGTTTGTTGCCCAAATATTTTAGAAAGTTAATTTAGGTGAACTGTGAGATGTTAATGACATCATTGACCCGTCTTCCTCTATGATAAACAAGAAAACCTTGATAAGAATCGTAATAACCTCGAAGGGAAACGCCTTGAAATTCTCAAGAGTACAAGTTTTTTGATGCATCAATTATTTTAGTACTTTTTTCGTGCACCAGTTTCAGAAAAACGATATATATAACATAATAAATTTTCTAAGACAGAAACCAATTCTTGCCTATAGGTGGTGCTCAACAAAAGTTCTGTCCAACCGAATGATATCTAATAGCAAAATGAGATTCGTCCTATTTGCCCGACACAGCCGGGTGGTTAAAGTGTGCTCGACTCGTAATCCGAGGATTGTGGGTTTGAATTCCCGTCGCGCCAAACATGCTCGCCCTTTCAGCCGCCGGGGCGTTATAATGTTCAGGCAATCCCACTATTCGTTTGTAAAAGAGTAGCCCAAGAGTTGGCTGTGGGTAGTGATGACTAGCTGCCTTCCCTCTAGTCTTACACTGCTAAATTAGGGTCGACTAGCGCAGATAGCCCTGGTGTAGCTTTGCGAGAAATTCAAAACAAACATTCGTCCTTCACCGTTTACCTCTAATTTCTGGGCAAAGTGCCAAATTGAATTTCACCTCGGTTCTACATGCTTTTCGCGTAAATAAAAATCAAACAAACTTATATAGGAGAGAGAAGAGTCTTACGTTGTAATAAATAGTGTATTCGTTTGTTTGTTGAAACTTGCTCAAAGCTAACTGAAAGCTGTCTTCGCTAGTCGTCTCTAATTTTGAAGCGATATATTAAAGGGAAGGCAGCTAATCATCACCACCCACCGCCAACTTTTGGGCTCCTCTTTACAAGTGAGTAGTACGATTGATTTGATTTGTTTTGAATTTCGCGCAAAACTATACGAGAGTTATCAGCGCTAGCCGTCCCTAATTTAGCAGAGAAAGACTTTAGCGAAGGGAAGTAGTCATCATCACTCACCGCCAACTCTTGGGCTACTCTTTTACCAACGAATAATGGGATTGACCGTCACATTATAACGCCCCCACGGCTGAAAGGGCGATCATGTTTGGTGTAACGGGGATTCGAACCCGCGACTCTCAGATTACGAATCGAGTGCCTTCCTCGCATGGCCATGCCGAACTACAGTACGATTGACCAGCATATTATAGTGATATTACGGCCAACTTGTTTGGTTACGTGATTCGAACCTTCGACCCACAGATTGCTTGTTTTAACAAAGATTGGTTTATTTTACTGTAGTTCAGTATTGAAACAATCAAGACACCATTTTTCATCAATGCGTTGTTTGTTTGAAGTCAAGCACAAAGATACACAATGAGCTGTCTGTGTTCTGCTCACCACGGGTATCAAAACCCGGTTTTTGCATCATAATCCGAAGAAATACCGCTATGTCACTGGAGGGAGGCGTTATTAATACGTAAAGTACTTTTGCAGACCTCTCCTCTTATTCTTTTTTTCGTTTATCTTAAAGTTGCAGATATAAACGCCATATTTACATTATCGTAATAACGTGATTGTAGGATATGGATAACATACAAAGCACGTGATTTGGAAACCGCGTCTTAAGTTGTTAACTGATTCACACATACAATTTTAGCAGAAAATACCTCCGAGTTTGAAGATATAGCGCAACAAATATTATTAGAATGTATGATACAATTAGGCCCGAGGAAGTCAATTTTAAAGTTCCTCATTCGATGATCTTACTACAATAGAATTGTATCGATATGAAAATCTCTCGAACAAAAGCTGATTTCACATTTCTTCTTTCTGGTCAAATATAATATGTTTTTTTTTTTTACTTACTGGTCAGTTCTAGGAGTTATCTAGATGAAGCTTTGGCGTATTAGTTAAACAACTTTTATTTGCTGTTTTTGTTTCACTACATTACTACAAACATTACTCTTTTAGAGTGTCAAAGATTTATTTACAAGCTGTTGAAGCATATTTTAAATCTGATATGACGTCATGATACAAGGGTTTAAAAAAGGTGATTCAAAGGAACAAACTTGCGTAATTTTATCACTTTATTAAATCAAAATATTTCTGATTTATAAAATTCCGCAAATTTATGCGAAACACATAAGGCTATTATTGTTTGTTTTTTAGTTTCGCGCAAAGCTACACAGGGACTATCTGCGCTAGCCGTCCCTAATTTAGCAGTGTAAGACTACGGGGAAGGCACCTAGTGATCATCACACACCGCCAACTCTTGTGCCACTTTTACCAACGAATAGTGGGATGGACCGTCACATTATAATGCTCCCACAGCTGAAAGGGCGAGCTTGTACGTTTTAAATATTTATGTAGTTAAACAGTACGGGTAATAATCATTTCGAAGTTTTCTAATGGTTTAATTTACAAATTATATTTACTACAAGACGTAAAAATGTACGTTGAATAATTTTCTAGAACTTAAACTATCTTGTGAGCAACCCCTAAGTAACTGCATTTCGTTTCTGGTATTTATAAGGTAGTCACGATAATCTAATTATGGCTAGAATTTACGAGAATTTTTGTGTGTGCATTAGGAATGATGACAAGAGGTTTCTGACTTAGGTTTACGATGTACAGAAACATTTAGATGTCGCTATTTAAATTATGGTTTACCGTTCTTAAAACTATACTCAGAACAAAAGAATTTTTTGAACGAGACAATCCACAGAGAAATCTCTTTATTTATCAATTACATGCCCTTTACAGAAATCTGTAAAACCTTTAGACAGATTTGGAAGTTACGATTAACTGATGGCCATAGATAGCAAGCAATTAAATAACAAACCTTTTTCTTTGAACTTGCTAGATATATTCAACAGGCTTTATTTATATGAGAATAACAAACTGTTGCGTAATGTTAAAATAATGCTACCTCTATAGTTTATGAAAGTACTGTTAAGTGACGTACTGGACTTCGTTGAGTGACGTCATAATACGCCTAGTCCCTGTAAGTTTCGGGTATTTTTTAGTAGCATCAGCAAGTCTACGCCTGTATGATCATTAAAATGCATGCGACGTAACTGTACGCCTTCATCTGTACCTTCGTGCATCTGTTAAGTCACAGTACCCCTAACCCTTGTAGCTCTTGGAATTTGTTAAGTTACGTCACAGTACCCCTAACCCTTGTAGTTATTGGCATTTGTTAAGTTACGTCACTGTACACCTACCCTTTGTAGTTGTTGGAATCAGTTAAGGTATGTCACAGCACACCTATCCCTTGTATTTGTTGGAATCTGTTACGTTACGTTACAGTATACCTAACTCTTGTAATTGCTGGAACTTGTTGAGTTACGTCAAAGTATACCTAACCTTCGTAGTTGTTGGAACTTGTTAAGTTACGTCATAGTACACCTACCCCTTGTATTTGTTGGAACCTGTTACGTCACAGAACACCTAACCCTTGTAGCTGTTGGAATCTACTAAGTCACGTCACAGTACACCTAACCCTTGTAGCTGTTGGAATCTACTAAGTCACGTCACAGTACACCTAACCCTTGTAGCTGTTGGAATCTGCTAAGTCACGTCACAGTACACCTAACCCTTGTAGCTGTTGGAATCTGCTAAGTCACGTCACAGTACACCTAACCCTTGTAGCTGTTGGAATCTGCTAAGTCACGTCACAGTACACCTAACCCTTGTAGCTGTTGGAATCTACTAAGTCACGTCACAGTACACCTAACCCTTGTAGCTGTTGGAATCTACTAAGTCACGTCACAGTACACCTAACCCTTGTAGCTGTTGGAATCTACTAAGTCACGTCACAGTACACCTAACCCTTGTAGCTGTTGGAATCTGCTAAGTCACGTCACAGTACACCTAACCCTTGTAGCTGTTGGAATCTGCTAAGTCACGTCACAGTACACCTAACCCTTGTAGCTGTTCGAATCTGCTAAGTCACGTCACAGTACACCTAACCCTTGTAGCTGTTGGAATCTGCTAAGTCACGTCACAGTACACCTAACCCTTGTAGCTGTTCGAATCTGCTAAGTCACGTCACAGTACACCTAACCCTTGTAGCTGTTGGAATCTGCTAAGTCACGTCACAGTACACCTAACCCTTGTAGCTGTTGGAATCTACTAAGTCACGTCACAGTACACCTAACCCTTGTAGCTGTTCGAATCTGCTAAGTCACGTCACAGTACACCTAACCCTTGTAGCTGTTGGAATCTACTAAGTCACGTCACAGTACACCTAACCCTTGTAGCTGTTGGAATCTGCTAAGTCACGTCACAGTACACCTAACCCTTGTAGCTGTTGGAATCTGCTAAGTCACGTCACAGTACACCTAACCCTTGTAGCTGTTGGAATCTGCTAAGTCACGTCACAGTACACTTAACCCTTGTTGCTGTTGGAATCTTCTAAGTCACGTCACAGTACACCTAACCCTTGTAGCTGTTGGAATCTGCTAAGTCACGTCACAGTACACCTAACCCTTGTAGCTGTTGGAATCTGCTAAGTCACGTCACAGTACACCTAACCCTTGTAGCTGTTGGAATCTGCTAAGTCACGTCACAGTACACCTAACCCTTGTAGCTGTTGGAATCTGCTAAGTCACGTCACAGTACACCTAACCCTTGTAGCTGTTGGAATCTGCTAAGTCACGTCACAGTACACCTAACCCTTGTAGCTGTTGGAATCTACTAAGTCACGTCACAGTACACCTAACCCTTGTAGCTGTTGGAATCTGCTAAGTCACGTCACAGTACACCTAACCCTTGTAGCTGTTGGAATCTACTAAGTTACGTCACAGTACACCTAACCCTTGTAGCTGTTGGAATCTACTAAGTCACGTCACAGTACACCTAACCCTTGTAGCTGTTGGAATCTACTAAGTCACGTCACAGTACACCTAACCCTTGTAGCTGTTGGAATCTGCTAAGTCACGTCACAGTACACCTAACCCTTGTAGCTGTTGGAATCTACTAAGTTACGTCACAGTACACCTAACCCTTGTAGCTGTTGGAATCTGCTAAGTCACGTCACAGTACACCTAACCCTTGTAGCTGTTCGAATCTGCTAAGTGACGTCACAGTACACCTACTTCTGTACCTCCAAAAATACTGTTAAACAATATCTAAACGCTCCCCCATCCCTACCCCCTAATCAAGAGGAGACAAAGATAACGTCACGGTTCGCTTACCCCTCATAACTCCTGGAAACATTTAAGTAAAACACAGTGAACTTATTTACTACCACGTTTACATTTAAGAAACTGATAGTTAATATTACAGTAAAACGTATTTCTGTACTTGTTGGAATTGGTATTAAAAACGTAATTTGGTGTACACTCTTGTCACCGTTACGTAACAATAATATAAAACTGGATACATCTCTACCTGCCGGAAATGTTGTTAACAAAGTTTCAGTGTATATAAACACGTATGAGTTAGATCACGACACACATACACTCTTGTAGGCATGATAGAGCTAAGTTTAGTTCATCAAATCCTAACTCTGTCATGGATTAAAATATTAAGGGACACCAATTTAACGTATGGATAAAAATGTTAAATAAGGAACATTTACGTGTAGCTACGATCCATACGTTTCTATAAACCTGTACTTGCTGATAATAGTATTAAGTAACGTTTCTATAGATCTGTACTTGCTGATAATAGTATTAAGTAACGTTTCTATAGATCTGTACTTGCTGATAATAGTATTAAGTAACGTTTCTATAGATCTGTACTTGCTGATAATAGTATTAAGTAACGTTTCTATAGATCTGTACTTGCTGATAATAGTATTAAGTAACGTTTCTATAGATCTGTACTTGCTGATAATAGTATTAAGTAACGTTTCTATAGATCTGTACTTGCTGATAATAGTATTAAGTAACGTTTCTATAGACCTGTATTTGCTGATAATAGTATTAAGTAACGTTTCTATAGACCTGTACTTGCTGATAACAGTATTAAGTAACGTTTCTATAGACCTGTATTTGCTGGTAATAGTATTAAGTAACGTTTCTATAGATCTGTACTTGGTGATAATAGTATTAAGTAACGTTTCTATAGACCTGTACTTGCTGATAATAGTATTAAGTAACGTTGCTATAGATCTGTACTTGCTGATAATAGTATTAAGTAACGTTTCTATAGACCTGTACTTGCTGATAACAGTATTAAGTAACGTTTCTATAGATCTGTATTTGCTGGTAATAGTATTAAGTAACGTTTCTATAGATTTGTATTTGCTGATAATAGTATTAAGTAACGTTGCTATAGATCTGTACTTGCTGGTAATAGTATTAAGTAACGTTTCTATAGACCTGTATTTGCTGATAATAGTATTAAGTAACGTTTCTATAGATCTGTACTTGCTGATAATAGTATTAAGTAACGTTTCTATAGATCTGTACTTGCTGATAATAGTATTAAGTAACGTTTCTATAGATCTGTACTTGCTGATAATAGTATTAAGTAACGTTTCTATAGATCTGTACTTGCTGATAATAGTATTAAGTAACGTTTCTATAGATCTGTACTTGCTGATAATAGTATTAAGTAACGTTTCTATAGATCTGTACTTGCTGATAATAGTATTAAGTAACGTTTCTATAGACCTGTATTTGCTGATAATAGTATTAAGTAACGTTTCTATAGACCTGTACTTGCTGATAACAGTATTAAGTAACGTTTCTATAGACCTGTATTTGCTGGTAATAGTATTAAGTAACGTTTCTATAGATCTGTACTTGCTGATAATAGTATTAAGTAACGTTGCTATAGACCTGTACTTGCTGATAATAGTATTAAGTAACGTTGCTATAGATCTGTACTTGCTGATAATAGTATTAAGTAACGTTTCTATAGACCTGTACTTGCTGATAACAGTATTAAGTAACGTTTCTATAGATCTGTATTTGCTGGTAATAGTATTAAGTAACGTTTCTATAGATTTGTATTTGCTGATAATAGTATTAAGTAACGTTGCTATAGATCTGTACTTGCTGGTAATAGTATTAAGTAACGTTTCTATAGACCTGTATTTGCTGATAATAGTATTAAGTAACGTTTCTATAGATCTGTACTTGCTGATAATAGTATTAAGTAACGTTTCTATAGATCTGTACTTGCTGATAATAGTATTAAGTAACGTTTCTATAGATCTGTACTTGCTGATAATAGTATTAAGTAACGTTTCTATAGATCTGTACTTGCTGATAATAGTATTAAGTAACGTTTCTATAGATCTGTACTTGCTGATAATAGTATTAAGTAACGTTTCTATAGATCTGTACTTGCTGATAATAGTATTAAGTAACGTTTCTATAGATCTGTACTTGCTGATAATAGTATTAAGTAACGTTTCTATAGATCTGTACTTGCTGATAATAGTATTAAGTAACGTTTCTATAGATCTGTACTTGCTGATAATAGTATTAAGTAACGTTTCTATAGATCTGTACTTGCTGATAATAGTATTAAGTAACGTTTCTATAGACCTGTATTTGCTGATAATAGTATTAAGTAACGTTTCTATAGACCTGTACTTGCTGATAACAGTATTAAGTAACGTTTCTATAGACCTGTATTTGCTGGTAATAGTATTAAGTAACGTTTCTATAGATCTGTACTTGGTGATAATAGTATTAAGTAACGTTTCTATAGACCTGTACTTGCTGATAATAGTATTAAGTAACGTTGCTATAGATCTGTACTTGCTGATAATAGTATTAAGTAACGTTTCTATAGACCTGTACTTGCTGATAACAGTATTAAGTAACGTTTCTATAGATCTGTATTTGCTGGTAATAGTATTAAGTAACGTTTCTATAGATTTGTATTTGCTGATAATAGTATTAAGTAACGTTGCTATAGATCTGTACTTGCTGATAATAGTATTAAGTAACGTTTCTATAGACCTGTACTTGCTGATAACAGTATTAAGTAACGTTTCTATAGATCTGTATTTGCTGGTAATAGTATTAAGTAACGTTTCTATAGATTTGTATTTGCTGATAATAGTATTAAGTAACGTTTCTATAGATCTGTACTTGCTGGTAATAGTATTAAGTAACGTTTCTATAGACCTGTATTTGCTGATAATAGTATTAAGTAACGTTGCTGTAAATCTGTGTTTACCGACAATATGGTTAAAGTAACGTTGCTATACACCTGTATTATTGACAGTAGGGTTAAGTAACATTGTTATATTTCTCGTCTAAAATGTCAACTTTGGCACAAAACACTGCTGAGACTCTAAACAACTTAACACTTTCTAACTAGTTAAGTAAAATATAATTTAACAACTTTTCGCCATTTATAACGAATACACACACACACACACAAAGTAAGTACTACATAAAATTGCACGTATTCTGCAAAAATCTCTTCCTTTGGCTCAACGCCCTCTATAACAAGATAATGAATGTGTGCCCGCCTTCTCTTTCCTTTGTCAATAAGCATCCACTCCACAAAGACAGGTATTCCCAAAGTGTTTACCTTGAAGTGCCCTAAAACTTTAAACACTCTGGCTAAGGATCCCACCTAGTAATTTAATAAGAAAAATTTAAACAATAGCCACTTTGAGGTGCCGTACTTTCACTTCAATTTGTTCTCTGATAACTAAAAACGTCAAGCATAACTAACATCATTTAGTCATATCTATTGTAATAAATAAATTATCCACTGAAAATATTGCTATGTTCGTCGTGAGAAAAGTTTTAGAGAACAGATTTCTACATGTGCTGAGACCCCTTTCTCCTGATAAATTGTCTCGAGGACCCCAGCTTGGGCGCCACTACCAAATTCCTGTTGCAGGCGACCACGTATGTCTGCAGTCACTTCTTAATATTAGACAAACCCGCAAATGTACTGGTCGTCAATTAACCAGAGATGCTAGTCTTTCATATTGTTTATTTTTAAAAAATTATTCTTACTTGTAGTATAGAAATAATTCAATACCTATCAATACACCATATTCAGTAGTATATTGCAGTGAAGCCTATTTCTGATATAGACAAATCATTTCCTAGCTAAGCCTAATCTTTTAATATATATGCAAAAACGGCTCGTTTGGGTTGAGAAAATATTTTACGTCGTTTTTCTCACCCCAAACGAGCCGTTTTTACATATATATTTCTCTACAAGTGGGGTTTTCTCGACATCACTAATCGTTTAATATTTTTGTTTAGTTCTGTACATTTTATTGTAATAATTCTTGAAGTAAGTATTTAAAAATACTGAAAACATAAATTTATATTTTCAAAATTAGGTAGTTATTGTTTACAGAATGATTTTTTTTGTTATTTTGTTTTGTTTTCACAAATGTGCATGTTTTATCCTAAAATCTTACGCCTAACTGAAAAAATGTTTAACGGTGTTTAATACCCACACCAGCCGTATTGACGGCCGTTTTTATTTCAAGTGGGTTTCTCGTCGTCACAAAATATAAAATCTATTTTAATACTGAATAATTATCATAAAAAATACTAAAATTACTTCGAGTTTTATGTACTTTCTTCTAGAATGAAGAGTGTGATTTACGTGCACTTTCATTGTGATAATACTTAAATAAAACTTGAAAAATCCTAGGAGTGGAATTTAAAGTGTTTAGGTCTAACAAACGTATTTTTATCCACATGTCATTTACATTTGTGAAATACAGAAGCAAACTTCGAAACAATGTCTTAACCTTAAGTTGATAGTGATATTAAAGGTTATTGTGGTTTTACTCCTTATGAAATGTCACCAGTGTTCCTGATGGAAGTGGGAGGGTCGAGATCGAGAGACTTCCTGGGTCACAGCTGTGACCTTAATCACTTGTCCATCAACAGTAACAACAGAGAGATTATCTTTCGTTAAATCCTTGACCTGTTTTAGTACTTGCAAAATACAGAACGATTTGTTTGTTGAGTTACCAGGAAAAGTAATAGGACAAAGAAAATAGACGGTCAGTTTTTACTTTAAATATATCCATACGAAACAGAGGTTTCTTGCACTGTTCCAAATCAAAGAAAGAGCTGAAATACGTAAAACGTTAACCCAAAACATAAGAGATAAAAAAAATAGCAGGTTTCTAAGTAAAGGGCATATACAACAGTAGATAGAGGGCGCTGGACTCTGTCTAGTACCGAACCTTTTTCACTACAAACACGTAGGGCTCTAGCACTTTCACGAGAATGTTTATAATATCGTTAGATATTTTACAGTACTAACCACAACCATATTCAGTTACAAATCGATTTTTTTTTTTTTTACCCATCTTCCCTGTAACCAGTGTTCCCCACCCAGGGATAATGCTTCGGACATTTCTGACAGGTCTTCATATATCGTATGCCTTCTTTGTCCCACACATTGCACACTGTGGGATTGCTGCACGGAGGGGAACGGTCATTTTTTTTACACTGCCAGGGTTCGAAACTGTTTAATTTAGACTTGGGTGTGGGTTTTCGCAGCCACTGGATGAGCTGCCAGTTGGTGATCAACCAGACGTCGTCTTTGCTGAGGATGTCGTCCAGGAACTTCATGAACCCTTTTCTGTGGTGAGCGTTAGTGAACCAGGCCGAATGATAGAATAAACCGAACGGAGCCCGGTTGGTGTTGTAGTGACGGTTGAAGTTTTGGCTTAGAAATTTGACAATTCCTTCTTCATCCTGAGAATTCGAACAGGCATCGGCCATGGAGCAGCGACCACCCTTCAAGTCCACCCACATCACCATTCCTATCTCCCAGAGTCCAGGAAAGGACTTGTTCGGGCAAGGAGTAATCATACATTCGTGGTTGATAGCGTAGTCCAGAGTGTAGGGCCAGAACGGTGGGTTATTCTCGAACACAGGCATTGAAGAATCGTAGGTGAAATTGGCATCGTATAACATCTCAAACATATTGTTCCCACCGATCTGTAGGAAAGGTGCCCTCATTCCTCGGATGTCCTCCATCTTAACTCCTCCATAAAGATGGAGGATCTCACGTTGGCCCTGTACTTCTTTGAACCAACTGCTTTTGGAAAACTTTTCACCATAACTGTGACTATTTGAAACGAAACGAAAAACAATTTTTTGTGAAAATATTATAATTATTATTACTTATCTCCACTAGTAACTTATATTAAGTAGTATCATAGTAAATATTTCAAAGCTAGGGAAAAATCGGACCAGTTAAATTAAATAGATACGGCTAACTCGTTTTGTTTTTTTGAATTTCGCGCAAAGCTACTCGAGGGCTATCTGCGCTAGCCGTCCCTAATTTAGCGGTGTAAGACTAGAGGGAAGGCAGCTAGTCGTCACCACCCACCGCCAATCCTTGTGCTACTCTTTTACCAAACGAATAGTGGGATTGACTATCACATTATAACACCCACACTGTTGAACGTCTGGTGTGACGGGGATTCGAACCCACGATCCTCAGATTACGAGTCGAGCGCCTTAACCACCTGGCCATGCCGGGGCCCGAACTTGTTTTTAACCTTTAAGAAGGCAAGAATTCCTTCCTTCCAACGTAACAGAATTAAAAACTATGGTTTCCCCTTTATTATATTAGAAATCTTCTTTATAATACTGAAACTGTTACAGCTGATTTAAATAAGGGGTCTAGGCATCGAAAAATGTAGCGAAACTTGAACCTGTTTTATCAGACACCCAAGGTGTTCTTTAACGAAGGTTAACAAAGTTACACACAGTTATCCAAAATATTCTTAAACACAAGTTTCTCTAAGGTATATCTTAAACACATGTTTAACCAAGGTATATCTTAAACACATGTTTAACCAAGGTACTCTGCAACACGTCTTTACCTAAGGTGTTCTTAAACACTGGTTTCTCTAAAGTATTTCTTTAAGACATGTTTAACCAAGGTGTTCTGTAACACGTCTTTAACCGAGGTGTTTTCCCCCAGCTAGTACAGCGGTGAGTCTACGGATTTACAACGCTAAAATCAGAGATTCGATTCCTCTCGATGGACTCAGCAGAAAGCCCGATGTGGCTTTGCTATAAGAAAAACACACACGCACACGCCGAGGTGTTCTGGAATTATTTTCGCGACTTGCCCAAGTTAACTCGGGATAATCATTTCCAAAATAACCAGGCACGAGAGTACTTTGTTTAGTGTCGCTTATATTATTTTATTTATTTGTTTCAGAAATTTGGCAAAGTTACACAACAAATACTTGCATATAGCCCTTCTTAATTTTGAAATTGTAGAATAGGTAGTTAGCTAATTAACATAACTACCGCGAAACCTAAGACTACCCTTATCCGACCGAGCATATGTGGTTATTATCTTCACTTTTATAACGCAACCAAGCCACTAAAGTCTGGAGTTTCCTTTTTGTAGCAACGACAAGTAATGAAAATAGGAGACCTGCACCTGCTTTGTGTTCGGATAAATTACCTTACTTTGACCAGTAAGGTTTTATTAATATTTAGGACAGAAAAAGTAGTGCAATAGCGTTTTGAAATTGTATTCCAACACGCAAAATTAATAAATAGAGAACGTTAACATGCGCAGGAAGTATTTAACTTAAGTTTTGGAGATGTCGGATTTTTCTTTTCTTATTGATTCATTGTTTTCCCAAGAATTGCTCATTTCAATGAACGTTTGATCTTTAAATGTAACTGAAGGCGTTCGGGATCTTCTAACCATATGTCTTTTAAGACAGTATTTGTCTCTCAATGATTTGCTCTAGCCTTCTAACCATTTGTCTTTAAGACAGTATTTGTCTCTCAATGATTTGCTCTAGCCTTTCACAGCAAGACTTTCGACTCAGATTTACTTATATAAAATCTTAAATTTAATATTAGATTATGGAAACACTGACCAATAGTATGTAACTTCAGAAGGAGAAAATGCAATAACATACCTGATGGAGTGGGACGCCATCTCGTGGCCTTCAGAGTAGAGAGTTTGAACTTTCCCATAATCTGTCCACTCGTGAGACACATAAAAAGTTCCCAATATGGGACAACCATTAGGGTTTCTTCGTCCAGTAAATATTTCTTTGTATAAATCGTAATTTAAATCATTCACGGCATCATCAAATGTAAGAAGAACCACTTGTGGAACCTCGCTTACCGGGAGGTTCTCTGGGATGTCTGTTCCTCCGCAACGGCAGTCTGGAAAACGGCACGTGTTAGGGCTACATCTTATTGCTGCCGCTAGAGGAGTTGGTGTAGGATACATGGATAGGGGCCTGGCAGGGAGGGTAGGTAAAGAATCTACACTCTTAATGTGCGACTGAGTAGTAGCAAGTGGAGTTATCATAGTGGGCGTGGTACCATTAGTAGTTGTAGAAATGGTTGTTGTTGCTGGCTTAGGAATCGAAGGTCTACTTGGTTTATGGGAACTGACCCTAGAGTGTGAAACCTCACTTCTTGGTTCGTAGTCATCAAAGTACTTGTAGTTGTATTGGTAAGAATCATCAGAGTTCTTGTAGTCGAAGAGAGGAGAATTACTATCCACAAGAACACCTTCCGCCAGTGGGGTATTGGAATTTTGTGATGAAGTATATTTGTTTCTGGGTTGATTATAAGTATGTTGATTGGGAGTATTTGGCAAGCTCAAAATGGTAGGATTAGTGCCAAACTGAGCGTCCAAATTATCTGGACCAGATAAGGACTGTCTTGGTCCACTATAAGCAGGACGGTGGTTCCTAGAAGGTTGGTCGTACAGTTCGTGAAACCTCTCGGGAGGGGTAGTGGGTTTCGAATTTGGCGTTTTGATGTCAGGATCTTTGGAATGACCATTGTTATTCAATAAGGAATCCACAGTGTCAGGATCTTTAGAGTGACCATTATTTCTTGATAGAGACGAAATTGCATCTGGATTTTTACTTTGTCCATTATTTCTAGATAGTGGTCGGAGTACATCTAAATCTCCGTGTTTACCATTGTTTCTACTAAACGATGGTAAAGCTTCTTCATTGGCTAGGAAGCTGGATTCACTATTGTAAATTGCATGTTCGTCAGAGTCACGAGGGATATTTCCACGGTTGCTAAAGGATGAAGCAACACCAGATTCGGGACTGTTGCTGTAAGCCAAAAGAGTGTCCGGATGTTCCTTATTCCCGTTGTTAGTGATGATATCTGAGAATATTTGGGAACCATCAAAATTATCAAGAACAAGAGAAGGATTATTTTCTTCTATCCTGGAATATGGATTTACATCTAAATCCTTGGATTTACCATTATTTTGGGTTCCACGTACGACTGGTCCTCTAGGTAGCTCTTTGCTATTGTACATCTGATCGTCCACGTCTATGTCTATAACTTTACCATTGTTGTCCAAACGTGGTTTAATAAACAAATCATGATCAGATACAGCTGTTGACCGGTTACTTCCAAAGTCTTCACTACGAACTCTTATTTGAGGTTTAATGTCAGAAGGCATAACTTCCTTATTTTTGGAAGAGTCTTGGGTCCCATGATATCTAGGATCATAACTGTTTTGGGATGACTGGTTGGTCTCATCCAGACTTTCAGGGTATTCACTGGCATATTGATTCTGACTGTTCTTCTGTTTCAGAACAGGAACCTCCGAAGAAGGGGGATTTAAAGGCAGAGGAAATGTTGGAGGTGGTGTAGTATTATTTGTAGTGGTGCCTGTTAGCAACCTAGTTATGTCTAGTCGCGAGGCAGGTATTCCCCTCTGTGGCTCCCTAATACCGGATGCTGGTCGTTGATCGCGAGACGATCCTTCCTTACGCCTGTTACTTAAGAAGACATCACCATTTTGTCTCAAACTCTCACTGTCCTGTTCGTTTGTCGTAGATCCTAAACGTATGATAAAAAAAAATCCTTCATGAACCACTTATCTTAAAGGTATTTCAAAACATTAACATACATGATGGGGTTAGATAATATTTAATTATCTGAGTTCACATACAAACGTTCAGGACGACCTCCAACACTGACGGAACATTGGGAGTGAACAATTTATCCAACAATTTTACCATAATGGACGTAGCGTATATGTAAGTATCGATGTATGTTACCCAAACTCACACTTTTAGTATTCAACATTCATACAATTAAAAAAAGTTAATTAGGCCCGGCATGGCCAGGTGGGTTAAGGCGTTCAACTCGTAATCGGAGGGTCGCGGGTTCGAATCCCGGTCCCACCAAACATGCTCGCCCTTTCAGCCGTTGGGGCGTTATAATGTGACCGTCAATCCCACTATTCATTGGTAAAAAGAGTAGCCCAAGAGTTGGCGGTCGGTGGTGATGACTAGCTGCCTTCCCTCTAGTCTTACACTGCTAAATTAGGGACGGCTAGTGCAGATAGCCCTCGTGTAGCTTTGCGCAAAATTCAAAAACAAAAAACAAAAATTAATTGTGGAATGTGCAAAAACCACTTCTTTATAATAGAACACAATTTAAAATAAAGCTGTTTCTCTTCACCGTGACATCTTTGTTGATGTAAGAGAGGAACCGAATTTCGTAAAAACTGTTATTTTTCCAATAAACGGTTTCACTTTTAATGTATAAAAACTTGCAGTTTAAATCAATAAGATGTACAAAATGTTGAACTCTGTACATTGGATACTTTTGATGTAATGAGTTACGATGAAAGTCAGGTCTCTTTCCCTGTGTATTACTTCCCATAAAAAAACATTTTTACAAATTGTCCACTTTATAAAATTTTGTTTCACTGTGGTGTGAATACCACAATTAATAATTACTAATACTAATAGCAGCCGTATGGGGGCGTTTCGTCTTTTCACTTTTTAATATCGAATGGAACCATGGAGTGGACTGTAAGGTTGTATATTATACTGTCCTTTAGTGGTAAACATAACTTACTGATACAATTCAACGGCTGTTTATAAGTTAACGTAACATAGTACTACCACTAAACTTGTTGTTTATGACTAAACATAACTTACCACTGCCACACTTGCTATTTGACGGCCAATCACAGGTCTGTAGCTCAGTGCTGAAGTATAAGCCTCCCGTACAGCTCTCGTGCAGAGCGTCTCCGAATACACAGACGTAGTACTTACTACAGTCCTCTGGGTCTGGGTAGTAGCCAAACTGATCACCGCAACTAAACAGTGGTTCAGGTTTGCCACTAAACGTTGGCTGCATACCTTATAGAAGAACACACCAAACTTAAAATAATAAATAGAGAAGAACACATAAAACTTAAAGTAATAGATAGGGAAAAACACACGAAACTTAAAATAACAAATAGGAAAGAACATACAAAACTTCAATAACAGACAACAGTGCAAAACACCTGTATATTGTCAGTAGTCAAACTATTAAATAAAGGAGTTATCTAGACAACAGTGTAAAACACTTGTGTACTATCAGTAGTCAAACTATTAAATAAAGGAGTTATCTAGACAACAATGTAAAACACCCGTATATTGTCAGTAGTCAAACTATTAAATAAAGGAGTTATCCAGACAATAGTGTAAAACATCTGTATATTGTCAGTAGTCAAACTATTAAATAAAGGAGTTATCTAGACAACAATGTAAAACACCTGTATATTGTCAGTAGTCAAACTATTAAATAAAGGAGTTATCCAGACAATAGTGTAAAACATCTGTATATTGTCAGTAGTCAAACTATTAAATAAAGGAGTTATCCAGACAATAGTGTAAAACATCTGTATATTGTCAGTAGTCAAACTATTAAATAAAGGAGTTATCTAGACAACAATGTAAAACATCTGTATATTGTCAGTAGTCAAACTATTAAATAAAGGAGTTATCTAGACAACAATGTAAAACACCTGTATATTGTCAGTCGTCAAACTAATAAGAAAAATGTTCTTTTCTTCTGCACTAAAAGTTGTATTTTTTTGTATTTCTTGAATTATGTTTAAATATCCTAATTTATCAAAGTGAGTTGCTATGACAGCGCGATCACGTGTTCATTTGAATTAATTATGTATTATTATTATTGATTTGAACATTCTGTTGTGATGATGAACAACTGTAGGAGCGTCCTCGATTCTCCTACTGGTTCTGCAGATTGGAGTAGGGAATTTCTGTACCTGACCTTGAGGAGGGTCACCTGATTGTAGTCACACGCTTCCTTCTCAGCATAGGTAACTTTCACCAGGATTAACCGTCTAAGTAGATTCCCGGAATTTTGACCACCTGATGGGAAGGGGTGGCAGAACAAGCTAATGTCGTGATTTTGTTTTTTTCAAGAATGTGGTTTACTCCTGAAAACAGCCCAGCCTTGTACAAAGTTGAAAACAACGTTATTACAGTCAATAGAAGTCTTGAGAGTTATTCCTCTGTCTTCGAGGATGATCGGTTAGACTAAGACTCCTTTTTAACTTGCCACCATTTTCTCATCCAAGCTATAAATAAACACCCCTAAATATATTATTAACGACTTTCATATTGTTCTTTACCAGACCTGTTATTTGTGTGGCAACATTATAAACTCCGCGTAAACAGTAAAGGATCCTATTTGAACAACAAATGTGTCATCGGTGAGATTGACCGACCACAGTTTTGTCTCAGAATACAGCCAAGAATATCGTGAGAACAGTAACCCCTGCTATGTTGAGGAAAATGTCTTACAGACCATGGCGTCGCATAATATTACGCAGCAAGAATGAGGGACAGCACATAGATACACTGGATACATAAGATATATGGATGGGTAGGGACTTACGGGCCACCTTGTACACAATGTTTCGGAACATTTCTTACCGAGCTAGAATCGATAATACTGTACGATAAACCATAACAAATTTTAAAGGTTTAAATAATATATTAATATGTAAGTTTTCCAGTTCTTTAAAGCTGTTTCCCGCTAATACAGCAGTAAGTCTACTGATTTAAAACGCTAAAATCAGGGATTCGATTCTCTTCGGTGGACTCAGCAGATAGCTTGATGTGGCTTTGCTGTAAGAAAGCACACATACATCTTTCAGGCTGAAATTACAACACTAACTTAAGCGCGTAAGTTTGTTTTTACGCTAATACAAATTAATTTAATGATAATATAATAATAAATTCGCAAATGAGAAGTTACAAAGAACAATGGTTTGTCGTTTTCAGGTTGAGTCAGTAGCTTTCTGAGAGGTTCGGTTAGTTTTAGAGTCCTTTCGTACCTGAAGAAGACAGAACAACGTTCTGTCAAAACATGACTTAGTTTACCAAAACATAAACCGATTCATTATTTTCATAAATCGCTGACTTATTGCGCATGCGCTGTAGATGAGAAAGTGTGTTTCGTCAACAGTAACTTTTGATTTGTCAAGTTTTTGATCATATTTAGTCTCTGATCTGCTCAATTGGATTGACATCTGGGCTTTATGGAGACCATTGTATCAGTTGAATGACTCCAGTCACTTCTTTCTAAGCTAAGTAATTTCTACATAGGTTGAACGGGGGTTTGGGGTCATTGTATCAGTTGAATGACTCCAGTCACTTCTTTCTAAGCTAAGTAATTTCTACATAGGTTGAACGGGGGTTTGGGGTCATTGTATCAGTTGCATGACTCCAGTCACTTCTTTCTAAGCTAAGTAATTTCTACATAGGTTGAACGGGGGTTTGGGGTCATTGTATCAGTTGAATGACTCCAGTCACTTCTTTCTAAGCTAAGTAATTTCTACATAGGTTGAACGGGGTTTGGGGTCATTGTATCAGTTGCATGACTCCAGTCACTTCTTTCTAAGCTAAGTAATTTCTACATAGGTTGAACGGGGGTTTGGGGTCATTGTATCAGTTGAATGACTCCAGTCACTTCTTTCTAAGCTAAGTAATTTCTACATAGGTTGAACGGGGGTTTGGGGTCATTGTATCAGTTGAATGACTCCAGTCACTTCTTTCTAAGCTAAGTAATTTCTACATAGGTTGAACGGGGTTTGGGGTCATTGTATCAGTTGAATGACTCCAGTCACTTCTTTCTAAGCTAAGTAATTTCTACATAGGTTGAACGGGGGTTTGGGGTCATTGTATCAGTTGAATGACTCCAGTCACTTCTTTCTTGGCTACGTAATTTCTACATAGGTTGAACGGGGGTTTGGGGTCATTGTATCAGTTGCATGACTCCAGTCACTTCTTTCTAAGCTAAGTAATTTCTACATAGGTTGAACGGGGGTTTGGGGTCATTGTATCAGTTGAATGACTCCAGTCACTTCTTTCTAAGCTAAGTAATTTCTACATAGGTTGAACGGGGTTTGGGGTCATTGTATCAGTTGAATGACTCCAGTCACTTCTTTCTAAGCTAAGTAATTTCTACATAGGTTGAACGGGGTTTGGGGTCATTGTATCAGTTGAATGACTCCAGTCACTTCTTTCTAAGCTAAGTAATTTCTACATAGGTTGAACGGGGGTTTGGGGTCATTGTATCAGTTGAATGACTCCAGTCACTTCTTTCTAAGCTAAGTAATTTCTACATAGGTTGAACGGGGGTTTGGGGTCATTGTATCAGTTGAATGACTCCAGTCACTTTTTTCTAAGCTAAGTAATTTCTACATAGGTTGAACGGGGGTTTGGGGTCATTGTATCAGTTGAATGACTCCAGTCACTTCTTTCTTAGTTAAGTAATTTCTACATAGGTTGAACGGGGGTTTGGGGTCATTGTATCAGTTGAATGACTCCAGTCACTTCTTTCTAAGCTAAGTAATTTCTACATAGGTTGAACGGGGGTTTGGGGTCATTGTATCAGTTGAATGACTCCAGTCACTTCTTTCTTAGTTAAGTAATTTCTACATAGGTTGAACGGGGGTTTGGGGTCATTGCGTTCTTGACAGTAGAAACCTTTACCAATAATACACTAACAATCGGGTATACCATGACAATCGGGTATACCATGACGGATCTGATGGTACTTGTACTGATCTGTTATTCCACCTATTTTACAAATAACTCCTCTAGACTCAGCAGGAAAACATACCTAAACCATTACACTGTCTTCCCCATGTTTGTTGGTAGGTGATATAAAACACACCTAAACCATTACACTGTCTTCCCCATGTTTGTTGGTAGGTGATATAAAACACACCTAAACCATTACACTGTCTTCCCCATGTTTGTTGGTAGGTGATATAAAACACACCTAAACCATTACATTGTCTTCCCATGTTTGTTGGTAGGTGATATAAAACACACCTAAACCATTACACTGTCTTCCCCATGTTTGTTGGTAGGTGATATAAAACACACCTAAACCATTACACTGTCTTCCCCATGTTTGTTGGTAGGTGATATAAAACACACCTCAACCATTACACTGTCTTCCCCATGTTTGTTGGTAGGTGATATAAAACACACCTAAACCATTACACTGTCTTCCTCATGTTTGTTGGTAGGTGATATAAAACACATCTAAACCATTACACTGTCTTCCCCATGTTTGTTGGTAGGTGATATAAAACACACCTAAACCATTACACTGTCTTCCCCATGTTTGTTGGTAGGTGATATAAAACACACCTAAACCATTACACTGTCTTCCCCATGTTTGTTGGTAGGTGATATAAAACACACCTAAACCATTACACTGTCTTCCCCATGTTTGTTGGTAGGTGATATAAAACACACCTAAACCATTACACTGTCTTCCCCATGTTTGTTGGTAGGTGATATAAAACACACCTCAACCATTACACTGTCTTCCCCATGTTTGTTGGTAGGTGATATAAAACACACCTAAACCATTACACTGTCTTCCTCATGTTTGTTGGTAGGTGATATAAAACACATCTAAACCATTACACTGTCTTCCCCATGTTTGTTGGTAGGTGATATAAAACACACCTAAACCATTACACTGTCTTCCCCATGTTTGTTGGTAGGTGATATAAAACACACCTAAACCATTACACTGTCTTCCCCATGTTTGTTGGTAGGTGATATAAAACACACCTAAACCATTACACTGTCTTCCCCATGTTTGTTGGTAGGTGATATAAAACACACCTAAACCATTACACTGTCTTCCCCATGTTTGTTGGTAGGTGATATAAAACACACCTAAACCATTACACTGTCTTCCCCATGTTTGTTGGTAGGTGATATAAAACACACCTAAACCATTACACTGTCTTCACCATGTTTGTTGGTAGGTGATATAAAACACACCTAAACCATTACACTGTCTTCCCCATGTTTGTTGGTAGGTGATATAAAACACACCTAAACCATTACACTGTCTTCCCCATGTTTGTTGGTAGGTGATATAAAACACACCTAAACCATTACACTGTCTTCTCCATGTTTGTTGGTAGGTGATATAAAACACACCTAAACCATTACACTGTCTTCCCCATGTTTGTTGGTAGGTCATATAAAACACACCTAAACCATTACACTGTCTTCCCCATGTTTCTTGGTAGGTGATATAAAACACACCTAAACCATTACACTGTCTTCCCCATGTTTCTTGGTAGGTGATATAAAACACACCTAAACCATTACACTGTCTTCTCCATGTTTGTTGGTAGGTGATATAAAACACACCTAAACCATTACACTGTCTTCCCCATGTTTGTTGGTAGGTGATATAAAACACACCTAAACCATTACACTGTCTTCCCCATGTTTGTTGGTAGGTGATATAAAACACACCTAAACCATTACACTGTCTTCCCCATGTTTGTTGGTAGGTGCTATAAAACACACCTAAACCATTACACTGTCTTCCCCATGTTTGTTGATAGGTGATATAAAACACACCTAAACCATTACACTGTCTCCTCCATGTTTGTTGGTAGGTGATAGAAAACATACCTAAACCATTACACTGTCTTCTCCATGTTTGTTCTATGTATTCAAGTACTTTTCATCTTTCTTCAGCTGGACAAAAACCCACGTTTTGAAGGAAGTATTTCAAACTTGGACTCCTCCGTTTATAACACACTTTCCCAATTATCAAGTGTCCAGTTATGTATTGTTATCGAATTATGTATCTTGACAATACTTGGAGAATGAAGTAAAGGATTTTTTTTAACTGCTACACAACCAAATAGTTGATTCTCGTTCAGTCTTCTTGCTACTGTAAAACTGGACACTTTTCTATCATTTGGTACATGGTAGTTTATCTCATGCTTGAGATCAGTAGCAGTCTTCCTTTTGTCCTGAAGACTGTATAAACAAAGATATTTAACATCAGTATAATTCAGTTTAGGTGTTCTATCTTTTCCTTTTCTATCTCCAGATTCACCTGTCCTGGTCTCGTGATCAGTGGTGTACTTGACAGTGTTTAGGGACCATTTCAATTCTACAGTAATTAGTTGGAGAGTCCAACCAGCATCATGTAAAGCTTTCATATGAATTTTCTGCTCTGATAACAATTCTCTATGCTTTTTGAGTCGTTGGATGACAACTAAACCTAATACATAATGCTAAACACTGGTTTTATCAAGGTTTATTTGTGGAGTGCTGTTAAATTGATTTCTTCTACCATATACCGGTACCACATGTTAGCTTCTTACTATATAGTTAAGACACTGTATGTGGTACCATGACAGTTACTTCAGACCCTAATTTTGATCAGTATGTTCATTCAACAGAAACCTTATGACATGTTCTTGGTACAAGTATATGGTAATTACAAGAATGATAAGTATTCTCACTCTGATTCATTAAACTGTCAACATGGATCAGTGGATCATTACCACAGTGATGAAACTTATATCGTGCTATTTGTTGTGTTCACCGAGAGGAATCTAACCCCTTAAACTTATTGTAGACTTACCGCCGTACCAGGGAACACTTTACGTTATGTAATAACATGTGAAGAATTAGTCCCGTAAGTTAAAATACAAAAATTCTCTTGTCCTATCATTTCTGCAGAATACTCTATTTTTAGCAAGAGTGGAATCATGAAGTGAATATTTTTGAACCACGTTTGTTGCTTACTTAACCAATACAGATATATATAGAATATAACTGGTCTTCCATCGTATATATTTCAAACGTTGTTAGTGTCTATATATCGACTTATTAGGATACTACAAAGGGTATTTTTATGGTTTTTCTTCAGAAAATATGGAAGTAAAATATGATGACTGTTCCCCAAGATAATAAAACTACACTTTCCTGAAACTCTAGTTCGTAAATCTATGAGTTTAGTAATCCTTCGAAGAATACTTATTAAAAATAAAGGGAAGAAAAGTCAGAAGTTAATAAATATTGAAAATAGATTAATTTATAAATTTCTTAAGATTCATGATCCCCTAACGGATAACACCAACAACTTTATTTCTTAAAATTATTATTCAAACAAAATCCACAAAACTTTCTCTTTCAGCTTTGGAAAACCAACTCAAAGTATTAGAAAACTAACGAAACTGATTAAACCTCAACACATCCTATTGTAAAACAGCAATTCAATCTATTCAAAAGCTAACCGAACCTGTTAGAAAACTAACCCAAGGTACTGGAACACTGACGGAACTTGTTCAAGAAACAGCTCAACCTGATTAAATAACCGAATCTATTGGAAAACTAACGTATATTGTTGGAAAAACAACTCAGTTTATTGAAAAAAATACCGGTATATATATATATATATTAGTCAAATAAAGTGTTAACCAAAGATCAAACACCAGTATTCATTCAATAAAGTGTTATCTAAAGATCAAACACAAGTATTCATCAAATGAAGTGTTAACCAAAGATCAAACACCAGTAGTCATCCAATAAAGTGTTATCTAAAGATCAAACACCAGTATTCATCCAATAACGTGTCAACCAAAGATCAAACACCAGTATTCATCCAATAAAGTGTTATCTAAAGATCAAACACCAGTATTCATCCAATAACGTGTCAACCAAAGATCAAACACCAGTATTCATCCAATAACGTGTCAACCAAAGATCAAACACCAGTATTCATCAAATGAAGTGTCAACCAAAGATCAAACACCAGTATTCATCCAATAACGTGTCAACCAAAGATCACACACCAGTATTCATCCAATAAAGTGTTATCTAAAGATCAAACACCATTATTCATCAAATGAAGTGTCAACCAAAGATCAAACACCAGTATTCATCAAATAACGTGTCAACCAAAGATCAAACACCAGTATTCATCCAATAACGTGTCAACCAAAGATCATACACCAGTATTCATACAATAACGTGTCAACCAAAGATCAAACTCCAGTATTCATCCAATAAAGTGTTATCTAAAGATCAAACACCAGTATTCATCCAATAACGTGTCAACCAAAGATCAAACACCAGTATTCATCCAATAACGTGTCAACCAAAGATCAAATACCAGCATTCATCCAATAAAGTGTTATCTAAAGATCAAACACCAACATTCATCAAATGAAGTGTTAACCAAAGATCAAACACCAGTATTCATCCAATAAAGTGTTATCTAAAGATCAAACACCAGTATTCATCAAATGAAGTGTTAACCAAAGATCAAACACCAGTATTCATCAAATGAAGTGTTAACCAAAGATCAAACACCAGTATTCATCAAATGAAGTGTTAACCAAAGATCAAACACCAGTATTCATCAACCACATTCCTCCGGTAAGTTTACGGACTTATAACACTAAAATCCATGTTTCCGTGTTAAGCCTTGCATGGGCAAGTGGTTGAGGCACTCGACGTGTCATATGAGGATGGTGGGTTCGAATCCCCGTTACACCAAACATGCTCGCCCTTTCAGTCGTCGGGACGTTATAACGTGACGGTCAATCACACTATTCGTTGGTAAATGAGTAGTCCAAGAGTTGGCGGTGGGTGGTGGTGACTAGCTGCCTTCCCTCTAGTCTTACACTGCTAAATTAGGGACGGCTAGCGCAGATATCCCTCGTGTAGCTTTGCGCGAAATTTAAAACAAACCACAACCATTCAGTATGATAGATCTAGTAAAGTATTTGGTCTATAGTAAGAAAGAAACAAACAACAATATAATAATGCCCATCCAACATGGTATTAATCAAACATGAAACTCGATTTTTCATAAAGAAGATTATTTGAAAAGCAAAAATTGATAACTCAAGACCCATAAAACAACAAAACAACGTCAGTGACAACCTTATGAGACAGTTAAAACCATGGTGAGCAAGCTTACTTCATGTTGGCTTCTAAAGATATAAGTATGCTAGCTTAATAACCATTTATATGTTTCGTTAAGTAAAAGCTCTTACTGTGTGTCTTACCAGAAAACACGAATAGCATTTAACACCCTGGTAAGAGTTCAGATTTACAAGACGACTAAAGAATTCAGATACTTCTGTAATTACGGGCCCCGGCATGACCAGGTGGTCAGGGCACTCAACTCGTAATCTGAAGGTTGCGGGTTCGAATCTTTGTCACACCAAACATGCTTGCCCTTTCAGCTGTGGGGACGTTATAATGTGAAGATAAGTCCCACTATTTGTTGGTAAAAGAGTACTTCAAAAGTTGGTGGTGGATGGTGATAACTAGTTGCCTTTTCTTTAGTTTTACTCTGGTAAATTAGGGACGGCAATTAGCGCAGATAGTCCTAGTGTATCTTTGCGCGAAACTCAAAACAAACCAAACCAAACTCCTAGCAACTAACTGTAACTCCTGCAATAAACCTCTTACTAAAATCTCAAACAATTCTACTGACCTGTACCCACACCTCTCTTCACTCTGTATCTGTTATTTCTTTTTTGTCTCAAGTAAATGAATCATACAGAGATTGAAAAACTCACCCATAAAGACACTTTCGTTTTCTCTCATTTTATTTCTTGTGGGTATTTATATACAAAGCACAAACATGTACAATAAAAATAAAAGGCTAGAAATAGAGATCAGCTCGGCTAACTGAACTCTTTTAATCCTCGTCATGGGTTAATTATTCTACATTCGGGAATAACCGAACTGGGGCGCTTTGTTCAAATGGGTCATCTCTTAATCGTTCGGTTGGTGGTATACACAGACTACGTCCGGTTAGAACGGTTTGTTGTTTGTTTTTGAATTTCGCACAAAGCTACTCGAGGGCTATCTGTGCTAGCCGTCCCTAATTTAGCAGTGTAAGACTAGAGGGAAGGCAGCTAGTCATCATCACCCACCGCCAACTCTTTGGATACTCTTTACCAACGAATCGTGGGATTGACTGTCACATTATAACGTCATCACGGCTGAAAGGGCGAGCATGTTTGGCGCGACGGGGATACGAACCCGCGACCCTCAGATTACGAGTCGCACGCCTTAACACGCTTGACCATGCCGGACCAACCGGTTAGAACGGAAGCTTTGCATATTTATACCAATGTAAGAAATAAAATGTTTATTTTTGATACCAGTTTCGATTAGAAGTCACTTCATACGTAATAATGCTTCTATTTATCACTATTTTATTTTTTTTATTACGAGTTAAAGCAGAACAAACACTTACGTTATTCAGTATCTGAAAGCCAAGGACCAGATGTTGTCTGGTGCAAGGAATCTTAAATTGAAGCTCCCCCTCACGGGTAAAATTGAAACGTATATCCAGGATAACCATGAGAATATTAAAAAAACAAAACAAATACAGCAAAAATTATTTATTGCATTCAGTATTAAGACTATTCTAAAAATAATAGTTAGAATCAACTAATCAACAGCGCCCACCGCCAACTCTTCAGCTATTCTAATCGAATGGGGACTTAACCATCATTTATAAAAGGTAACCTTGACCCCCAAATAGAAGAGCAACAATTTGAGGTCGTCCGGATTCGGACTTGGAATTATTGGGCTTGTGCTCGGTTTACGAAAACAATGTTTACCTCTACCGACAGGTGTCGCCTAATAATATTATATTTATTCTATCGACCTACACTGAACCTACAGTGTAATTTATAAATCTGAATGAAAATTACGTTATCAGAAATATCCTGTAACAGGCGCACAATAAATAAGGTTCGCAGTTCGAATCTCAAGTAATACGATAAAAAGTCGTAAAACTGTACGGAGATAAGTCATTCTTATCACGCGCACTTTAAATAAAGCATAAGTCAATGAAATATGTTAAAATATTTAATATCCCGATAACATCATGGATTGGTTTTAGAATAAATATTTTAAACGTGTACTAAACAATATTTATCGGCTGACCATTGTTGTCCACTTCCAGTTGTACAGTCTTCAGACTTATCACGGTGGCATTCTGGTTTCAATACCCATGAGGGAAGAGCACAGAAAGCTCACTGTGTAGCTCTGTGCTGAATTACAAACGTTTGAGTATTGGATATATTTCAAATACTCACACAAGGTCCTTTGAATCTTAACCCTAGAATAATACGTTAGTGAGTTTATTTAGTCCATTTAATGCGACTGCGCTAAAATTGTACCCTGAACAGGAAACTAACAGTCGATTAACTAAGCACAAAGCTACAGAATGGGCTAGCTGTGCTGTACCCATCACAGGTATCAAAATCCGATTTTCAGCGTTGTAAGCCTTCAGACTTTCCGCTGTGCCACTGGAGGGACTTTATGAAGTTGGTAAGCGGAATCAAAGAAAGTTCCGCTTGTTTTGTTATAAACTGTTTGATAATCGATGAATCTCGCAATGTTTTTAAGGGCCGAGCGTATATTGGTCGTAACTTTACTGGACTGTGAATGTGGAGGTTCATGGTTCGTGTCTCGTTTTCGCACAATGCGGTCGTTAAAAGAGTAACGTTAAAATGCGTCCATTCGAAGAGACATCATTGGTGTTTATCAAAAGATGGCAGTGGGTCGTGTTGATTAGTTGTCTTCCCTGTAGTCCATCGTTTCAAAATTAGGAGACGATTAGCGAAGATAGACTTCGAGTAGTCTCGTGATAAAGTAAAAAAAACAACAAAAAACTTACAATATCTTCATGATTATAAATATGTTTGTTTGTCTTAGTGCAAACCCACACTGATGAATCTGTGTCCACCGCGAGGAGTCGAACCCCGGACGTACATCCGTAAACTTACCGCTCTTCCGCCGGGAAATGTTATAAGTATGAATACATATGATAAATATATTTTGTATCATGAAAAATTATCTCGCACAAGTGGCAGAATCTTCTGAAACAACCTTCTAGCCCTTCTGTGGCGTCCTCTGGTGGATCAGCGATAAATTTACGAACTTTAAAGTCCTAAGTTTGATTTCCCACTGTAGATCTTTGTGACAAAAAACATCTAGTTAATGAAAGAGTAGTTCATGCACTATAAGTTATGTTACAACGTATCGAAATTTGTTCAGGAACATTAATGTTGTCTTGATATAACTTAAACATGTGTTACAACAAAAAAAATATTAATGTTGTCTTGATATAACTTAAACATGTGTTACAACAAAAAAATATTAATGTTGTCTTGATATAACTTAAACACGTGTTACAACAAAAGAAATATTAATGTTGTCTTGATATAACTTAAACATGTGTTACAACAAAAGAAATATTAATGTTGTCTTGATATAACTTAAACATGTGTTGCAGCAAAAGGAACATTAATGTTGTCTTGATATAACTTAAACATGTTTTACAACAAAGGGAACATTAATGTTGTCTTGATATAACTTAAACATGTGTTAGAACAAAAGAAATATTAATGTTGTCTTGATATAACTTAAACATGTGTTACAACAAAGGGAACATTAAAATTTTCTTGCTGTGGTTTCTACTAATACAGGCCTAACATACAACATTAAGAGTGTCACAACAGAACGAATATTAAACTAGGCTTTCTATAACCCCCACGAACAGCATGAGATCCCAATCAGAAGAAAGATGCATTTCATATTCAGACTGCGTAATGACAAACAGGTTTGATACAAAGCATCTGAGTTAAGATTAACCCCACCTACACAACACTCACCAATTGATATTTAACGTTTCTCATTTCTAACAGCTTTCACCCTATCTCGCTGGGCTTATTCACTCCTTGCTGGGCGGAGGTTAATGACCCTAGCGGACTGTAATATATGAAACCAGATAGTCACGTATAACAACAGGTGCCCAAACGAACTGGCAGCATGCGGATGAAAGAGCCAGGAACTGGGACAAAGGTTGTCACTAGGGCACAAGACCACGCAGAAGTAGGCATATCATCACAAATGGCCGACTTATACGTAGTACAAGACATTCGCAGATAGCGAGGTGAAAAACGAATACTTTCAAACGGTGTTTCTGAAGATCTATCTGTCCATTGTTTCTTCAGAATTCCCATCACACGAGTAGAGCAGAGAATCTTACGACATCAAGTAAAAAGTTTCAGTGACGTCATGTAGGTTCGTAAACGATTATCAGAGATCGACTCAGGAAACCGCTTTTTTTGTCACGTTTCGTGAGATTTTAACAGCTGAAGTTTCTGCTATTGGATTTTAACAAGCCAGTTCATTCTGTGAATATGATCTTATCTAAGACATTACTTTAACTTGTTAAATTAACGGTTAAAGTTTTGTTCGTTTGTTGTCATGCACAAATATGCTGTTCCAACCGCGGGCATCGAAACCCGATTTTTAGCGATATACGCCTTTAGACTTAACCTCTAAATCTTTAGGAACAACGATTAAATTTTTCGCTTTTGTGGGATTTCAACAGTGAAAGTTTCTGATTTTGTGGGATTTCAACAGTGAATGTTTCTGATTTTGTTAGATTATATCTGTGTGGTGGCAACGGGAAGCGAACCATGAAACTACAGTTCTATAGTTCAGAATGTCAACGATAGGTGCCGCCCTAGATCCACTTCGTTTAATGCAACAAGAATTCTGCACGATATCTCACGTTGTTCAAATAATACATAAAATACGTTAGCAGATAAAATGTTATGTTATCATTAACCATATTAAATAGTTTATGTCACGTTTTATAGTAAGTTTAGTGTTCCATTAGTGTAAACAATAGTAAATAGTTTATGAAATCATTTTATCCACAACTTTATCAAGGACTTAATGTGGTAAGTAGTTTGAACGTAAACAAATTGTTTGTCAAAGAAATTGAGAGTGAAACTTTTATGTGTTAAACAATTTTAGTGTAAAAACGTGTGTTAAACAGTTTGAAGGCAAACATATTATGACCTAACCAGTTTGCATAATAACGTACAAGAAAACAAGCGATTTCTTGTGATGTTATAAATAATATACTGAAAACTAATAAAATGGGTTGAGTACAATGTATTACAACTATTTTCAATATGCAAATAGCGAATCACTTGAAAACCATAGCCAATCTAAAGCCGAAGTGGAACAGAATGTATAAGAAGTAAATTTTGACATTGTTTATCGTACGTAAATAGCGTAGTGGTATTCAATTTGAAAGGTTTATAATATTTATTTCTGACGCAGAATAGTTTTATACAGTGAGACCTTAAAGATGTGTTCAGATTTTGGCTTTAGAATCTGCAAGACAAGAAGAATATAGGTTGTATTTAATGTCATTGGAAAAATGAAATATGGATCAACTTGGGGTACCAAGACCATCCATAAAGAAACTTACAACGATTCCTACTCCTGCTGCATTAAGTAAAGTGCAGCGATTTGTAACAGTGAGAATTCAAGAACATAAAATTCAGTGTGAAAGGTTATCCACGTGCCACAGTGGCAATATAAACAAGAAAAATCTTAGTTTTGAAAAAGACGCAAGTCACGTGTATACAAGTTGATTCCACAACATATCATCTGAACTATCTCATATCTCAAGTAGCTGGAGAGTGTAACGGATATTAACGCCATGATGGTAAGGTTAATTCAAGGAATAATTGGTGCTAAGCTACATGAATAACATTATGTTATTAATTCATACCAAAACATAACTAGAGTCTAGACCACTACTATGTCTGCCATATCATAGCCTATCTCATGAGCTTCAGTATCAGGTGAAAAATTCGTCGGCATTGTTTATGGTAGGTATAATGTGGTAGGAGTGTTAGAAGATACCAGAATAAACCAACCGTGCTCTGATGCAGGGTTCACAGCGGTCCCTGTGTCCCTATCAATTTTACCCTTATTCCTAACCCGATTACTTCTATAGTCATTCCAAGGGAATGTATCCGAAAAAAAATGGAAACCCACTCTTAGTATCCGAGTACACACGCAAAGTTTAAACTCATGGGTAGGAACATGAACACAGTTTTGTAACTGACCTTTGAGGAAGGCCGAGGTCGCATAATATGACGATAGGCTAATCCAGCAACCTTGAAAACCTAAACTTAGACTTCCATCGTGTCTGGAATGTTTGTACCATTAGATAAGGGTACCCCTAAGATAACCCGAGTCCACCTGCCAAGTTTTGTTCCGCAAACTCCAGAGTTAAAGGTTGTTGTTACTTGGCTCCGGGAATGATAATATTCTTCTAGTTAACGTCCCCCGCTGGTACAGCCGTAAGTCTACGATTTACAACGTTAAAATCAGGGGTTCGATTCCCCTCGGTGGAATCAGCAGATAACACCATGTGGCTTTGCTGTACGAAAACACACACACCTTCCGGATAATAATAAGTTTAATTCAAGTAGAAATAATAAAAGAAAGTAATTCTAATTTCGAAATATATTAGATATAGTTTGTAATAATTACATTTTCTCAGTTAGTTTACATTACAACACTTGTCGTTCATGAAACTAATACTGCCAGAGCTAGGGTTACTGTTATGTCTGTTCTATCCCAGGAGGCGTGATGAACCCTCATATTGAATGAAAAGCCTCACATACACTTTATATTTCACATACAGTGTACAACTTTACAGAGGATTATTGAAAGACGTACAGTCATCAGATAGAGAAGGGTTGGAGATTACAACGTGGCCTCTAATGACGTACCGATGTTACAAAAACGTTTTAATATAATATATTTGTTTATTTTTGATACCCTTTTACCAACGAATAGTGGGATTGACTGTAACATTATAACGCCCTCGCGGTTGAAAGGGCAAGCATGTTTGGTTGTGATCGGGATTCGAACCCGCAAACCTCAGATTACGAGACGCACGCCTTAACACGCTTAGGCCATGCCGGGCCCTAGTAGACCTTATTGAGAATGGTTAATATCCGATAACTTGATACACAAAACGACAGAAAATGTTAACAAACTTAGAAATGTAGAATCGGTCTTAAAAACGTCACGGTGTCCATTGTTGATAGACGTAACGCTAGAAACTTCTCACCATCTTTTCGTCACCTCTATAAATGAAAACCTTTTCGGAAGAGGGTCAGGTAGAGGTTATAGATGCCTCCCAGACCTAGACCGGTTTTGTTCTATCAAACTACGCGATCTAAAGACGAATCAAACCACAATAACTGTTTAATATGAAGCTCACGCATTTCCTGGTGATTTCTTATAAACCTTCTACAGTTGTTGTGAGGCAGCAACCTTCGAGTGTTCTTTTCTAAAGCTACACTACACTAAACCTCCTTGACCGCAAATTGGTCTAAGGTTTTGTTCCACTACTTGTTTCCCAAAAATAAGACACGCCGATATCTACATAGGAGTCCACACCAAGATAATCCCGGGTTTTACTTCTAGCCATCATTTCAGGACACTAAGAGTTTCGTTATATTATTCTCCACTCACCACTGTCGCAGGTTCGAATACCCGTCGCGCCAAACATGCTCGCCCTTTCAGCCGTGGGGGCGTTATAATGTGACGGTCAATCCCACTATTCGTTGGTAAAAGAGTAGCCCAACAGTTGGCGGTGGGTGGTGATGACTAGCTGCCTTCCCTCTAGTTTTACACTGCTAAATTAAGGATGGCTAGCGCAGATAGCCCTCGTGTAGCTTTGTGCGAAATTCAAAAAACAAACAAATAGCCAGCTCATAAAATCCCCCTATCGGCAGAAAAGTAAGCATTTACATGTGTGTTTATTCAGTAAAACTTATTTTAGTAGAAAACAAGACCAAGTAGATCCTAGCTGTTCATTCAGGAATTGTCTTTTGGAAGAACGAGGTTTTCGGTAGAATAATATATCACATGACCGTGTCTACCTCGTAGCTCGTTGTCTGAACTACTACAAAGTAAAATTATATCGAGAACAGATCCAAAGATGGTACACGTGACACAAGGAACGCAGTAATAATTTGAAAAGAACAGAACAGTTTCTCGGAAAACACGGTTTATGCAAGGTCATTGCTACAAATAGAGGGTGCTTTTAAGAAGAAACAATGGTTCTGCTGGGGTACCAAAGTACACCCTAGTGGGTTAATGGGTATTCATGCCTATTAAAGTGACGAAAACCTCACCTTTCTTATTGTACACACACCCTGCTAGGTGTAATGGCTTTATTTTCGTATCTAAGAGGGTCTTATATGATATACGAGTGAAGTCGTACTTAGAAGACTTTCCATCTGCCAGTACGAGATACAAACGCCTATAACTGAGTTTTTATTATATGTTGAGGGTTAATCACTGGCTTACTATCCTTCCACGTGTGTTTGCTACACACGTGAAGAAGAGAGCTATTCTACTCAATGTGTGTTATTTCCAAGTTAAAACCCTGTCTTTAGTCCTTGTCATGTTTTTAGCCTATATTTTCTCTCTCATTTTCTTTCCACTGCGGAAATGTGATGACTTTTAAAGATCTACATACCAGCCTCACAGGTTTTATAATATTTTTTTTTACTATCTACACTGTGCTGACGACAGGAATCGAATGATGGGCTAGGTACTGATAGCCTATAGTGCAGCTTTGTGTTTATTTGAACACACAACAACACGGCCCGGCATGGCTAAGTGTGTTAAGGCACTCGACTCGTAATCCAAGGGTTGCGGGTTCGAATATCCATCACACCAAACATTCTCGCCCTTTTAGCTGTGGAGGCGTTATAATGTAACGGTTAGTCCCACTATTTGTTGGTAAAAGAGTACCCCAAGAGTTGGCGGTGGGTGGTGATGACTAGCTGCCTTCCCTCTAGTCTTACACTGCTAAATTGGGGATGGCTAGCGCAGATAGCCCTCGATTAGCTTTGCTCGAAATTCAACAAACAAACAAACAAATTTAGTAGTCTGTGTACAGTTAACTTTAAGGAAAAACAAGTGTTTAACCTTCTTTTGGAAGGTTTAACACTTAAAGAATGGTTTGGGGATAAAAACAAATAAAACATAACCTTGAAGGCTGTGACTTGTTAAACTTCCGAAATTCACAGTTTAAACTTTTTATATAGTGACAAATAACATTCACCAACAATTGCCTCTCTTATTGTAACAGAACGATTATATTGACGTTAAAAACGATAAAAAAAGGTCACCGTTGGGGTCGCTGCGGTGTTCACTAAGGAAGATGGCAATACATTTTTAACTTATACACGTTAAAACAGTTTGTTTAAACGATTTTCATCGATTTTCATCATCATAAACTTCCTTCTGACTCTATCGATGTCTCAGATTCCAAGATGTCTGAGAAATCCTAAACGCGACCAAACCTAGAAATATGTTCTTTTCACTACAGCTTTCATTGGTTGGAATTATTATAGAACTTTGTTTGACGATTTCAGTTTTTCGAATGAAAGTATACGTGTCGTAGTAACCACAACTCACTATTTGTGATAAATTATTTTAAATGTAGATGTTTTTTTACATGTCTCTTAATTTCACTATTACACGTTAAAAATTAAAGGTAACGTTTGAGATCTGTCTTATGATTATTATAGTTTAATATTTAATAAACCATCAGTTGTGTTAAGTTAAACGGACGACTGAACTCGTGGCAAGTAAAAGAAACTTTCCTTGTCTTATGTCAAGTGAACGAGGCTTCACACCCTTGTACCAAGTGAAAGAGACATAATTTAGCTTGTATCAAGTGAACGAGGCTTCACACCCTTGTACCAAGTGAAAGAGACATAATTTAGCTTGTACCAAGTGAACGAGGCTTCACACCCTTGTACCAAGTGAAAGAGACATAATTTAGCTTGTACCAAGTGAAAGAGACATAATTTAGCTTGTATCAAGTGAACGAGGCTTCACACCCTTGTACCAAGTGAAAGAGACATAATTTAGCTTGTACCAAGTGAAAGAGACATAATTTAGCTTGTATCAAGTGAACGAGGCTTCACACCCTTGTACCAAGTGAAAGAGACATAATTTAGCTTGTATCAAGTGAACGAGGCTTCACACCCTTGTACCAAGTGAAAGAGACATAATTTAGCTTGTATTAAGTGAACGAGGCTTCACACCCTTGTACCAAGTGAAAGAGACATAATTTAGCTTGTATTAAGTGAACGAGGCTTCACACCCTTGTACCAAGTGAAAGAGACATAATTTAGCTTGTATCAAGTGAACGAGGCTTCACACCCTTGTACCAAGTGAAAGAGACATAATTTAGCTTGTATTAAGTGAACGAGGCTTCACACCCTTGTACCAAGTGAAAGAGACATAATTTAGCTTGTATTAAGTGAACGAGGCTTCACACCCTTGTACCAAGTGAACGAGGATTCACACCCTTGTACCAAGTGAACGAGGCTTCACACCCTTGTACCAAGTGAAAGAGACATAATTTAGCTTCACTTCACACCCTTGTACCAAGTGAAAGAGACATAATTTAGCTTGTATTAAGTGAACGAGGCTTCACACCCTGAAAGAGACATAATTTAAATTGTATTAAGAGGCTTCACACCCTTGACCAAGTGAAAGAGACATAATTTAGCTTGTATTAAGTGAACGAGGCTTCACACCCTTGTACCAAGTGAAAGAGACATAATTTAGCTTGTATTAAGTGAACGAGGCTTCACACCCTTGTATCAAGTGAAAGAGACATAATTTAAATTTTATCAAATGAAATAGACATGATTTAACTTCTATCAAGAGACATGATTTAATTGTTTCAAGTGAAAAGTCATGATTCAGATGATTTAGCTTGTATCAAGTTATTAGATACAACATTCATCACGTCAAGTGAAAAAGGCATGCTTAGATTGCTTTCAGTGAAAGTGGCAAAACGCAGTTATTTATACAACACAATAAATATTATTTGGCTTCTCCAAAACGTATGGGACATGAGAAGAAATCGTCACTCCAATAAATTATTAACACTTAAAACTGATGCGACACACTTTACGTTTGAGCAGAGCTTGCCCCACAAATTACCGGTCTGGGCTGTGGACCCCAATATCGTTGGTTCACTTTCCATTAGCGCAAACATAAGTAAATAGATCGTGATGTACACTTTATTGTAGGTACACTACAAATGTGGTCTTATTACTCAATTAGAGTCAGAGGTGCATGAAGTTGACTATCTATTGTCAATGACAATTAGTCCTCTAGTAGCTTTCTGTGAACAACAAACTACATTCAGTAAAATAGTTATGACATTATCTATCCTAGTTACAAGTGCTACGACCCAGCCGATCTTAAGTGAATAGATGAAAATATAGCCCGCTTCAAGTGAAAGAATGAGTTATTTGAAAACAAATAGATATATTGACGGAAACTCTCGAACCTACTTCTTGTAAATAAACCTGGCCTATCCTCAAACGAGGGTTGTGTTAAAACTTAAAGATCTCGGTAAATAGACATTACTTAACATCGAGTGAAAGTGTTGTCAAGATCATGGGCGCCCCCAAAAAAAGGACAAGAGGGGGCCTTTACCTCTTACATTTCCCATACATTTGCACGTATATTATGACTTAAGCCTAACATCATAGCTAAACTAAGTATTTTTAGCAATTTTTTATCACAATTGTAATAAATTTATGTTCGCATTTAAGCACACACACAAGACATATTCTGGGCCCGGCATGGCCAGGGGGGGGTCAAGGCGTTCGACTAGTAACCTGAGGGTCACGGGTTCGAATCCCCGTCGCACCAAACATGCTCTCCCTTTCAGCCGTGGGGCGTTATAATGTTACGGTCAGTCCCACCATTCGTTCGTAAAAGAGTAGCCCAAGAGTTGGCGGTGGGTGGTGATGACTAGCTGCCTTCCTAAATTAGGGACGGCTATCGCAGATAGTCCTCGTGTAGCTTTGCGCGAAATTCCAAAACAAAGAAACAAGACACATTATTTTAGTCTTTACTTACATTGTAAAAGGTAATCCCGTACACACCTGTTTCACTCCCCGCCCCTCTCGAAAATATTTCTGTGGGCGCCCATAATTAAGATATAAATTAACCTCAAGTTAAAATTCTGATAAAAGGAGAGACACGACTTAGCCTCAAACAAAAGTGTTTGTTGAATACATTGAGTATCCTTAGCATATTA